>NC_061120.1:37347651-37553900 GCF_002878395.1 Capsicum annuum | reverse complement strand
CAAATATGACCCTAATGGAATCATTTATTTCTCCCCTTGTAACACTAACCATGATGACTTTAACCATAAAATTTTCAAGGAGGGTAGGGTAGAGCTGACTGGGCATTACTAGCCTAAAATTGGGCGCCCTATGTTTGGGACCCACCACTAAACTGCACCGATGACCACCTAAAACATTTGGTAAGAAAAGATAACACTAATTAAGGAGAAAGAAATTGAGCTCCCCCACATCATCAATTTCCACTTACCACCATCACCACCACTATGCTCAGAAGACTTTTCTTTCCTTGCCTCTCACTAAGCTCGACTTGCTTCTTTTTCTCTTCTTCCATTTGTTTCTTATACACAATCAAAATTTCCATGTTCTCAATCAAAAAGGCTGCTTTTTTCTCAAGGACTAACTCACTGGACAATCCTGAGACAAACTTATGCATTCTAGCCCTCATGCTAGAAACCATCTCGGGAGCATATATTGATAATTGATGGAATTTCAAGGCATACTTGAATAGACATCCTCCCCTGCTTTAAGTTTATAATTTCTTCTACCTTTTCCTCCCTTAAACCTTGAGAAAAGAAGCTATCAAAGAAAGCCTCAGAAAAATCCTCCCACATGGAGACACTGAGAATGCAGATTTTTGAACTAAGTGTAATGACTCCCAAGATTTGTACTATATGCTTCATTATACATGATTTATGATATTCAGATTTCAGTTTTTCTCAAGCTATGTGAGTCATTCATATTTCCATGTATGTTTTATAAAGAATGATAATATTGTTTACTTAAATAAATACACCCCCATATACTCGATACGACCTCAAAGAGGTTATCCACATATACGTTTGTGTGCTATATACACCATATTCAGTCAGTTCGCAGCTTCCTGTTAGCAGGTGATGAGTCCTTTTGATTCAAGGGCTCGAGTCAGTTATACACTTTGACAAGTATTCTATTTTCTTTATTTAGTTATATTAAGTTTGGATAGTTGGGAGTCATAACCCGTCTACCCATAGTTAGTACTAGTAGAGGCTTCATAGACAGTTAGTAGTGTTGATGTATTTTACTTCAGTTTTGTTCGTAAAGGTAAATTTGTTATTTTGTAAACTTAGATTTTGTATTGATCAAGTTCAGAGAATTTTTATTATTTTTGCTGATTTTGTTCAGATTTATGTATTTTATTCAGTTGCTCATATGTATGCCAATAGCAGGGTTAGATTGGGATCACTTATGACCCTAAGCACTGTGTGACATCTCGGGACATATTTTTGGGGCATTACAAACTTGGTATCAAAGCATAAGGTTTAAGAGTCCTAAGGTGTCTGTTAAGTCATGTCTAGTAGAGTCTGGTGAAATGGTATAGAGACATCTATACTTTTCTTCGAGAGGCTAGAAGGCATTTAGAAAATGTCTCCATTCTTTCAAGTCTAAGATCGTGCTGTAGAAAGGTCCTTTAAGAAACTTAAATAGCTTCTTATCTTACTCTATTCAAGCCATCTCTATCTCATTTTCAAGGTACCAGAAACAGTCAAGATTAATTCTCCACAAATAGTTATGAGATTATAAGAAGACTAGAAAATATCCTATTTGTGCTTTTGAGTTTTGATGATTGAAGTGCTTTATCATGTTTGTAAAAATCGTGCAGTAAGACCAAGTCAGATATGCTTTTAGATTTCCTCCTCAGAATCCATAATGATAATCTATACTTCTTTATCTATGTACTATTCTTGAGGTACCTGATCGACAAGTTCTAATTTCCTCCTCTGATAATGCTCTCATACTTGCTAGTAAGAAGTTTTAACAGTCTTATGAAGTGGCTTAAGAGGAGCCTTCTAGTGTGTTATAAGTCCCGCAAGTTTAAAGTTATGCCTCATTCTTATAAGTCATTCAGTTAAGACAGAGTAAGGTATGTATTCTTAGATTATTGAATATTGTGTGTCAAATTTCTATCACTTGTTATCTTACTATCATTATGTTGTTGAAAATCAAAGTCTAGTGAAGCCGTGTGAGGCCTATTTCGATTCACTAAAAACTTATTGTTCATCTTGTTGTTCTTGTGTTGGTTGGAACTAGGGGTTTAGAGGCATAGTGACAAGTATGGTGGTACGCGTGATTTATTGAATATATGTATAGCCAAATCTTTTACCTATGATTGAGGTAGTGATGATGTGATATGTCCTTATGTGTTAGTTTAGTAGAAAAGAGAGAAAGAGTTATTAGTTAAGGTGAATTATTGTTTTCTTGAAGTAAGAAAAGAGTTGTTGACGGTATTTGTTGTGTTACAAAAGTATAGGTTATTGGTAAAAGTACTTGGTGGAGGAGTGTTGTTAATTTAGGCTTTCCTGAATTACAAGATGAATTTTAGTTGAAACTTATATAGCTATGAAATAAGTTTAGGTGTATAGATAGGTGAATAGTAATGATGTGTATAAGGAAGATATGGTAACAAATTGTAAATAAGATAGACCATAGGAGTGTGATTGATCATTACTGTTATGAGGTTTTAGCAGGCTAGTATTTCTGGATGTTGGCCCGGTAAGAATAGCTGTCAACGTTATGGTTAATCATAGCTATAACGAGATACTAAGTTTGAATAGTAGATGATAAGCAAGGTGGATATAATGGTTGATGTGTTATGAATGTTAGTCGTATAAAAGTGATCTAGTAGGCTTGAACAGTGTATACAAGAGCTTAAGTTTATTTGACTCGTAATAAAGTATGATGTTGTATGTGTGATGTGGAAGTATGCCAAAGGTGCTATTAGGCTGTATTATTTTTCGAGGATTATTATGCCAAAGGTGCTATTAGGCTGTATTATTTTTCGAGGATTATTACATGTTGTATGGTTAGTAGTAACATTGAGTTTCTAGGTGGAGAGAGACTAGTTAGATAATGTATGATGTTCTTGATAGCTATGTTAAGGAGTTATGATTAAAGATGTGGAGCCTGTTAAGTATGATTTTGATTCTCATGGTTTAGAAATATAAGTTTACAAGCATGAAATTAGTAGGCTATGACAAAAGTAGTATGGTCCATCATAGGTTTGGAGATATTCATGTTAAGTGTTAGAATCTAAGTTTGAAACTTTGAAGATTGAGCTAATATAAATAAGAGTTGAAGCACTAGATGGCATGCACTCCGACTATGGGGTGCTCATGTAGATCCGAAGTTAGTAAGTATTCAAGTATTATATGATGACTATTGGGGCTATAGAAAGATAGGGTGTAACTCAGAAGGTAGTGTTAGGAGTTGGTTTTGCGCTTTCAGGTGTAGTCATTCGGGTTAAGTTCTTTTGTTCATATGCATTGTTATATCCCAGACTCTAGAGTAAAGTGATTGCAGTTAGACTAGATTTTCTATAGTGGTTCATAGCCTTAGAGTGATGGCTTAAATCTAATAGGGAGATGATAGAACTAGTAATCAAGTCAAGCTTTCAGATTCTAGTAGATGTACTAGTAAGTTGTAGAATAGCTGTGAGAAATATTGATGCTTGATCCAATCTTATTTATGTATTTTCAGTTGTCCCAACACCTACTCATGCCTTACATTTTAGTTCCATGATCTTAATTCGTGTTTATGCATACGATAGAGAATCATGTGCTCTCCTATTTCCCAAAATGAGGAGTTCCAGTTCTTTCAGCAGTTGGAATCACATTCCATAAGTTATGAACTCCAAATTTTGGTCATGCAGCTCATGACCCATGTACTCAAGCTTTACAGTATGTCAGTTCCGGTACTCAGGCAATATTTTTAATGATCAATAAAATTCAGACTTAGAGAAAGCAAGTGTTCAGATTAGACTTCTTTGATGAGTTCACAATATTAAATATTCTATTCCTCAAGCCTCAGTTGGGTGTCAAGTTATACATAGTATCCCTTCATGTTTCAGGTCCTCCTATTTTAACCATTTAGTTACCTTTCCTTAGGTTAAGATAGTGATGACGAACAGTTGTTTGGATGGGAGAGAGTAAACCTTTTTGTTATTGGAAGATTGTTGTATGCTAATTTTAGCTGAGACTGTAAGTGTGATGTAAGATTGAGGCCAAGTCTTTGGTACATGTCCTGGCTAGTTAAAATTTTATGTATGTCTTCTTAAGCATAGTCAAGAAAATCTGTTGTTGATAGAGGTTTAGAGAATATGAAATGATGCCTAACGAATGGTTGCTTAGGAGTGCATATGTGGTTATAAATATAGGCTTGAATGTTATGTTTGCATATTTGGATGAATGCATTACGCATTAGTAAATGTCTAGTACGTGGTTGAATGTGGTTATGGGAGTGGTAATGATAACTTTGCATGAGATGAGAAGTTATGAAATGTAGGGTACATTGAATTCATGGTTAAGACTAGTATTACAACGTTATGTGGTGTATCTTGTGACTTTGATTTAGGCTTGAATATGTCAGAGAATTTAGTTTAGTCTAGACATTAGTGGATGGAAGTATCAGTGCCATGTGAAAATTATAAGTTAGACTGAGCGAGTATAGTATTTGAGGGGAATAGTATAGTTGAAGGAGAGTTTGGGATGTGTTGCTAAGTTTAAGAGTAAGAAGTTGTATTGCTTGAGGCCTAGTACTTATATCCCAACTTATGATTCATAGGTCTACATTCCAAGCTATAGAGTCATAACAATATTGTAATCTCTTATTCAGATGTCTTGTTCAGATCTTGCCCAAAGTTCCTTGCTCCCTCGTATCATTAGAACTCCCTAGAATGGCTGTTAAAGAAATCCTCCACTTGAGTATGAGTATCTAGTCATGATTTAGTCCATAAGTATTCACTGAACGATCTTTGTTTTCAAATTATTCCAGCTCAGACAGTATGATACCCATTGTGTGACCTTAGCCTCGTCTTCTCATGATTTATGCGTGCATAAACTATCGCTTCACAGTTTATAAGTACGATCAAACCATGAGCACATCTAGCAAATTATAAACTCTCAGCATGAGTCAACTCCTCATAATAAGAAAAAGGCAAGTTAGCTCAGATTCACACGAAGATAACAACCTTCCTTCATTCAGCTCCTCTCTAATAAGAGATTCATCTATATAGCTATTCTTATGACAAGTTCTTGCTCTTTTCGAAGTATTCAAAAGTTTAGAAAGATATAAAGTCGGTTTAGCCAATTTTTTCAGCTGTTCACCCTTAGTTCCTTGGTATTTTAGTCTAACTAGCGACATTCAAGGATGAATATTTCCAAGGGGGAGATATTGTAATACCCTGAATTCCCTTTAAGCCTTATAGCATCTCTAGACGATTAAGGAATGACTTCCAAAGTGAGTAGTTTTTAAACCATATTGAATTTTCCTAATTTTGACTTTTTATCGTGTGGGAAATTGAATTATATTTCCAACGATACCTATTTCGTCAAAATCCTGTGTTGGGGTAGAAAGTTATGGTTGAATTATACAAAGCAGTCTGAATTGTCCAGGTGCGATGGAAAGGTCCGACGGACCATTGAGCTAGCGACAGAACACACCCAAATCATCGCAACCAAGACAGTAAGTCCCTATTATGGTCCTTGTTCGACAGTCAAGCCGACGAACCGTCGATCCAGCAACGAACCGTCGTAGATCCCGTTTAGCATTTTGAAGCCATTCTTAAAAGGGCTTTTTGGTCCCTTTTTAACACTAGATATATCAGAGACGAGCCATAGGACCTCATTTTCATATAAAGCATCAAAAACTAGGGTTTTGCTCCCTCAAGAATAAAACCAATTCCTTTTCCAAGAACTTCAAGATCCTACCATAGTTTTTACAATTAAGTTAAGATTTAAGACCCCTAAGACAAAAGCTTCAAGAACCATCATTCAAGAGTGTGAAAAAGAGTCTCAAGCAAGTTTGTTCATCTACATTAAAAATTTAAGGTATGTGAGGTTTGAATAAGGGTAATCTTTCACCCTTGTGCCCAAAGGCTTATTTTAAATACAAATTTCTACAAATTATGAGATTTTCCATGAAATTGAAGTTAGGGTTTATACCCATTATTATTGTTTACAAGATTTTGAGATTTCCCATGGATTAAAGTTTGAATTACATGATTTTGTTTATATTTTCATGCCTATTTCCGAATTTTTCAGATTTTAAGATGATTATGAATGTTTTGTTATCAAGCATCAATTTTGAGATGTTGAAATCATGATATTCATATTATGAGTTATTTTTCCAATATCTTGATTGAGATGATTGTAAGCTTTTTAAGATGATGGTTGAGTATGAAGTTTAAATATGATTTTGATGATTTAAAGCTTTATATTTTGAGTCCTACGTACAAGTGATGAGTTTATAAGGAGATTATGATCTCACGTTTTGATAAGTACTTTCAAAAGCTAAGATAGGAATCCACAGTAATTATGATTTAAAGCTAAGAGAAGAAAAATTTGGTCTTCATTATAAACCCTTGAGTTTTTTTAAGGTGGATTTCCTACAAGTTCTGAGCCTAAGTATGAGAGTAGTATTTTGCACCGAGTTGGATCTAATTCCAAGGTTTCATAGCCCAGAACTATGTACCACCGTAGGATTGAGATTTATTGGCCCAAGGCCCAGATAGTGATCACTAAAGTTAAGGTTTTACTCCGATGGCAAGGATAGAACAACTCTCCCTAACATGGGTAAGACATTGGACTCCATATGGCTCACATGGTTTATGTCAGTTAGAAGAAACTCCCAAAGCAGTCCCCTACTCTAAATTAAGATAAAAGTATATATGTTGAAAGTTTGATTTTGAGATTCCCAGAGTCCCCTAAGTCCAAGTTCTCTAAGTCCCAAAGTCCTATAATCTCTAAGTTTTAAAGAAGTACTTTAGTCTCCATATGATAATAGTACAAGTTTTGAAAGCTAATGTTTTAAGATTCCTCTTGTTTACAAGTTTTAAGAATAAGATGGAGAATGCAGATTTTTGAGCTAAGTGTAATGACTCCTGAGATTTGTACCATATGCTTCATTATAGATGATTTATGAGATTTAGATTTTAGTTTTTCTCAAGCTATGTGAGTCATTCATATCATCATGCATGTTTTGTAAAGAATGATAATATTGTTTACTTAAATGCATACACCCCCATATACTCATTACATCCTCAAAGTACTGATCCACATATACGTCTGTGTGCTATATTATCTCATAATATAGGTACAATTTGTAGCGCATACACCATATTCATTCAGTTCGCAGCTTCTAGTTAGCAGGTGATGAGCCCTTTTGATTCAAGGGATCGAGTTAGTTATATAGTTTGAGAAGTATTGTATTTTCTTTATTCAGTCGTATTGAGTTGGGATAGTTGGGAGTCATGAGAAGTATTGTATTTTCCGCTGATTTTATTCAGATTTATGTATTTTATTCAGTTGCTTGTAACTATGCTAGTAGCAGGGTTAGCTTAGGATCACTTGTGACCCTAAGCACAGTGTGACGTCTCGGGACTCGTTATCGGGTAGTTACACAGTATCATAGTAGTCAGGAAAATCCTCTAACCAAAAGAAAATCAATATCTAGTTTGGATATGCCCCCAACCATAGCCAAAAAAAATATCTATAAAATAACTAAAGTATGTAAAGACATGTATGATATGAAATGGAGCCTTTAATAATGTGGAAGCTCACCACTTCAATACAATAGCTGATCCCAAATTCGATCACTAAATAGAAGTTGAATGGCTGGTTCCTGCATCTCCTAAGGATACAACCGCTCGAAGATGGTTTAGTGGGTGAATGCTAGTATGAACTTAGGATAAGGATAAAAAAATGCCATCCAGTAAAAACACATAAACAAACCATCTGTATACACATCATACATATATATATAACTATGTTGATAAAGGGAGCCAAGTTTAGGATGCCTTTAAAACCATTAACCTGGGTATGAGTAGCTTAACTATCCTTGAATCACCCACAGGTAATATGGGTCTAGTTTAACCTAATAAATAGGCCCCAATGTGTGTAGCCACATGAACCCTAGATACCATAAAAATAAGGGATTCCCAAGTATCCTTCGCTCTCCATGATACATATGTACAATATACTTAGAAGATTCCCATGTACCTCATAGTATCATATATGGTCACTATGACCTACACTCAAGGCCTCGCAGCTTCACGATTAGCTATCACACCCTACAATTATTACCCAATTTAAACCATTACCATCCAACCAGACCGTTATCCCGTTATTATTAACCAAGGATATGTGTAGTGGTATCATCATACTGACTATAACTTGCAAGCAATGACCTTATCAAAACATAATATGTAAAAGGATCCCATACACCTATAGATTAAATTATCAAGTTAACTTGGGGGAATCCTGTATACCCCACAAGTGTTCCATTATTATGATTTCTTGGGGGAATCCCATGTACTCCACAAGTTTTTCATTAACATGTTTACTTGGGTGATTCCCTTGTACTCCATAAGGAAGTTAAACATGACCAACAAACTTTACCATTTAACTATATAGACTATTTAAACCATTTATACCATTTAGGGTTCCATTACCAAACCATACCATGCAATAGTCCCATTAAAAGTCCAATAATATAATAAAAGCATTGTAATGGGCATTTTATCAAACATGTTGGGGTTATAGTATTTCTAAAACCAATTCCAATTACCAATTAACCATACCCATGCAACCAATTGTCCAAACCACCATTAAAGCATGTAAATATATAATTCAAATATGGGAAAACCATAACCAAGAATTTGATAACAAAATCCCAACATATATTTGAAAACCCCACAGCCATACAACAATCATGCCATGAAAACATTGTATAAAATATGCCTTTAGTTGGAACTAAAATAAGGGAGAAGTAATATTCATTAGATTACGAAGATGATGGAGACAAATCACTCGTATGAACCCCAAATTGATCCTCTAAATAAGCCTTAGCCTTTCTTTATCCAAGAGGCTTAGAGAGAATTAGAAAGAGTTTCTAAGTGTTTAAGATTAGAATAATAGTATAAATGATGTCTTAATAGTGATAAGAGTTGTGAGGCCTTAAGAGGTTAAGTGGTGAAATATCCAGATTACCCCCCAACTTAAATTGCTTACAATCCCATCAGATGGTACGATTCCCCCATACAAGTCGTACCCTTCCATACGAGTGGTGCTCATCATCCGTACCAAAGGCCTACCCCTTTGACCCAACATTGTCAATATTCGACCTACTCAAACGAAGTCATATCTAGCCATACGAGTGGTACCCCAAAACTGTATTCCTGATAGAATAGAATCAAAGGGAGTTTGAACTCTATCTACCATATGAGTTAATGGAATGACTCATATCCTAACTTATGGCTTTTGGTAAGTTACTCGTACTTAGATCCAAGTTATGTTACTAAGCTTCAGATTAAGTGAAGTAAAAACCCAAACCATACGACCCATAACTATCCATACGACTCATAACCACCAAGTCTTACCCATTCTAGAAATCAATCTAACCCACCAACCAACACTGTTTAGCATACGACCAAGAGCACACTAATCATACCCCATCATATGATTGGTACCCAAAAGACGTATGCTATCCAGAATCTATAAATCTAGGAAATTTTCTAAGGATCCAAACCCAGGGCGTTTCAGTATCCCCCACTAGGATCATTCATCCCCGAATGATGGATAAGGTAGGTCAAACATAAGCACAAGTCATTTGAATTACCAAATATCTATCAAACCTATAACCAAGTCAGTAAACAAGGTTATTATCAAGTACACATACTTTCCGCATGAATATGTAGAGTAGAAAATAAATATGAATATTTGGACTTCATGTTTGCTTCTGCTTCCTATGTAGCCTCTTCTACTTTGTGGTTCCGCTAGGGAACCTTAACCGAGGCTACATCCTTTCTCCATAACTAATGAGCTGACCGATTTAATATCTTTATCGAGACTTCTTCATAAGACAAAAAATCTGAGGTACCCAATCCTTCTAATGGAACAACTATAGAAGGATCACCAAGACACTTTCTCAACATAGAGACATGAAATATGAATGAATGGAGCTCAAACTACACGAAAACTCCAATTCATTTGAAATGATACCAACCCTTTGCAAAACTGCATAATGACCAATATACTAGGGACTAAACTTCTTTCATGACCCGAGGCTACCCCTAGTTGTAATACGATGCTTAGAACCACAAGTGATCCCAAGCTAACCCATGTACTAGCATGATACTTGAGCAAATGATTTTTAATATAAATAAAATCTAAATTTGCTGAGCGGAAAAATGATCGCAAGAAAGTCTAAATAAATATAATACTAATAAATTTACAACATGATAAATTTGAAGAAAGAACTTGAATTACATATCATGACTCTGATTTACTATGTATGAAACCTCTATTATACTTACTATAGATAGCTGGGACATGCCTCCAACTACCACTAATTAATATATATGGATTATCATAATACAACACATGAACTGCAATGGACTGGAGTTCCCAAAATAGAAGAGCTCACCTACTGGCTGAAAGCTGAGAACTGTCTAACCTTGGTGTATGGACTACTTTTGGTACCTTCATTATGAAACAATGTATCACCACAGACGTCTATATGGTTAGTACTTCAGGAATATGCTGAGTAAGTAGAGGTGAATGCAATAAGTTAAACTGAATAGATTTATAATCTTAAAACATATATGCTAAGTGCAAGTAGACTCACAAGAGACTGAAATCAACTGAAAGCTGAAGTATCTGAAAACATGAAAACAAACATAATATGATAATCTAGTGAATTACTGCACTTAGTTTCTTAAATCTTTACTTTTGTAGAATAAGTAGAACTAAAACTGGGAAGTGCTAAAACATGAATACTGTATGTAAATCTCATGTAAAGATGAACATGCTGTAAAACTAAACTAAGGATTATGTATGGATAGTATGCATGAAAACATGAACATGTAAAACTGAGAATGCATGACCTATCATAAATATGTAGTAAAATAATCTGAAATCTGAATAATTGAAAAATAAAAAATCTGTACACTTGGTAATGCAAACCAGAACTGACCTATTCTGAATATTGCACTGAGACTATTGGAGCTAGCTATAACCAATATGCCCCCATTTGAGCTATCGAGGTCTAACCTAAAATCCAGTTGGAAGGGTATTGGCACCTTGCCAGGGGTACCAACATATGTCTGACGATGTGGATCCACAAGACTAATTTCTCAAAGGATGAGAGTGTTATGCCTAACTGATGGGGGACCTCTCATAATCTATAGTGGCGCTATAGGTATGAAACTCAGGGACTACTACTAAAGACTCATGCCTAACTAATAGGCGAATCATCATCCCTGCATTAACTCGACGCTAAATATTACTCCAAATTGAATGACACTAGTGTTATTAATAATTTAACATGACATAGTACTGTACTTATAAGTGCTCTACATGAATATGATGTTCTAAATATAATAATAAAAACCATGGTCATACTAACTAATTACTTGAAAGAAGAAATCATATAAAGACATATAGGTATCAGGTGTTCATAACCCGCCAACACTAAATGATTATAAAAATATGATAATAAAATTTAAACAATGATAGGAGATCATAATTCAAAGACTTAAAAGATAGTAAATTCCAATAATTGTTGAAATACATAAATTTAAATATGGGAATGTGTTAAACATGGGAAGATAACATATTTACATGGTTTAATTCATAAATTGATGACTCATTAGGAAATTAACGATTAAGACATGGAAGATTGGAATTCAAAATATAAAATAACTTAAATATCATGGGAACACACGTTGACATGGATAGAATTTAATTTATGAAAAAGTTCATGGATTAACTTCATAAATTCCATGGATGATTTCACAAAGTAGGTTATAATTCATACTTTAAACCAAAAAGAGGGTTTTTAGGCTCAATGGGTGAAAGAAACCCATTGACGAATACCCCACATACATCAATTAGATGACTTCTTAAAGAAAACTTGAAATTGAAACTTGAATTCTTGGGGAAGAAAGCTTGAATTTCTTGTTCTTGGGAAGAGAGACTAATTTCTTTTATCTTGAGAGTGGAGAGGAGAGTAAACATTGAAAACTGACTAATGATATGAAACTATCGTGTATAGGGTGATTTAAGTCATAGGGGTAGTGTTTGAGATGAGGGAAAGGCCAAAATACCCCTAGGAAAACTAAATAAAAATTGCAGAATTTTTTAGTTGATGACTTAGTTGATAGCTTATCAACTAGTTGATGGCTTAACAACGTACTCATCAACCTATAGATGGACCTGGACAATTGCTGGTTAATGTTGATGACTTAGTTGATATCTTGTTAACTAGTTGATGTCTTATCAACTTAGTCATCACCTTCTCTTACTGATCTAGTTAAGGCTAATCATGAGGTTGATAGCTCATCACTTAGTAAATGGCCTATCACCTCAAGTCATCACTTTGTAGCTGGATTTAATCACATTTTGATTAAGGATGATGATGAGGTTTATTGATCATTACTTAGTTGATGGCCTATCACCTCATGTCATCTCTTTGTTGACAGATGGACACTCTAAAGTAAAATGATCATAACTTTCTACTATGATATCGGACTAAGGTTAAATTAGATGCGTTGCAAAGATGACTCAACGATATTTCATTTGACATATAGTAGGACACCTGATTGATTATATTCTAGGATATATACTCATTTAAAGTATACCCTAGTTGGAGAATCCATTAAAACTCTATTGATAGAAAAGTCCTCAACTCGTCTTTGTATAGACTTAGAATCATTGGGTTTAGGTCTGTATACATAGGAACAACGGTTTGCATTCTAGCCCAAACTTACATTATCTCCCCCTTGGAATCATTCATCCTCGAATGATGGGAAGAAACTTATTGAAGATTTAGAAGTACGGAAAAACATTGACATGACATGATAGTATTGGAGGATATTGCTGAGCTGAATCATTAAAACTCTATCAGAAAACTAATTTTTGAGGTGACTTGACTTTATTTGACTATTAAGAACGGATTCATATTGGGAGTTTATAACTCAGTTGAAATGTTCATGATATGATTATACATATGGAACTGTGAAATGATAACTATTGCAACAAAAAATCCAAGAGTTACAAAGGATGGAATAAAGTATGTAGCTTCTCATTAGAAATTATCCCTCAACAAAGCACATATAGGAATCAAAGAAAAAAGGGCTTAATGGCATCACCAAGTACATTACTAAGAACAAATCACGAGATAACAAGACTTAGGTCATTCAAGGGGTATTGCAATGTTTGAGTTGGAATACTTGGAAAACTGAGTTCATGCACTGAACACTTATAAGTCTACTGAATCAGGACTAAATATATGAATCAGAGACATAATGCATGGACTAAATTGAATTCCCAATTTACATGGATATGAATGAATTACCTTATAGACTAGCCATATTCATGAAACTTCGAATAGTAAGACTAGATGGAAAGACAAAAAACCATAGGAGCTTATCTGTCTATTTGCTAACCTAAATTAATGGCTATACGGACTGAATCATACTGAAAGTTTATACTGAACTGGGGTATTTGTCCAAAACTTTTCTAAGAAGTTCTAATAACATTAGGGAGCAAAGAATTCTTGGGCATGACCTGAATAAGATATCTATACAAGGAATCACAACATGGTTGTAACTCTATAATCAGGGACTACAGGCCTATAAAACATAAGTTAGGATAGAATCACTTTGCCTTAGGCAATACAACCTCTAACTTTCAAGCTTAGCCATACTTCTCAAATACTGCAATACAATAGCTAACTTTTAAGCTTAGCCATACTTCTCAAATACTCTTTCAATTATACTTATCCTCTTAAATACTATGCTCATTGATTCAATTTGTATTTCTCACATGGGTGTTGATAACTCTATCTGCAAAAGTTTGATCTGAAATAAATTCTCTTACCAAGTTTAAGCCTACTCAAAGTCACAAATACCGCACATAACATCATAATAATAATGTAAACAATAGATTCGATATCTTATGTGTTTTCAAAGCTCTCATCTCAAGAATATTACATAAGGAGAGGTCACTAAAAGGTTAGAACATGAGGATCTAATGCATGAAAGAACAACTTTGACACTTAAATGAGGCTTGAGGAATAGAGTATCAACATCATGAATTTATTAAACAGATTTAGACTAAGGACAATACATGACAAAATATGAATTTCACTGATCATTAAGAGTGTAGCATGAGTACCTAGAATTGAACACACTGTAAAGCATGAGTACATGAGTCATGAGTTGCATGACCTGAGTTTGGAGTTCATAAATTTATGGAATATAATTTGTACTATTGAGTGAATGAGAACTCCTCATACTAGGAACTGGATGTGTATATGATTCTATAGAACGTGCATGAAGATAAGCTATGATCATAGAACTGACTTGTAAGGCTCTAGTAGATGTTGTGATAACTGAAGTATAACAATTCACATTGAGATAATAATGGGTTAGGCATCTTCCTCCCTTACTAATGTTCCACAACACACTGGAATCCTTACTAGAAATTGAGAGCCTAACTTAGTTTTTTGTTCTATTATCTCCCCCTTAGCTTTATGCCATCATTCTAAGTCGTGGACCCCTTTTAATAAACTCTAAACAAAATGGAAACCACTCTACTCTAGAGTCCAAGATATAACAACAACAACAACAACAACAACAACAAACCCAGTGTACTCCTACATAGTGGGGTCTAGGGGGTGTAAGATATACGCAGTCTATACCACTACTTAAAGAGAAGTAGAAAGGCTATTTCGGATAAACCCCTAGCTCAAGACAAGGAATAATAGAAAAATACTTACTAAAGCATCGAACAAGATTTCAAGACAAAATAGGCCACCCACAAAGGATAATAAACAACGACTCAAACTGGCACTAGCCTTCTATCCTAATCGATACCCTCCAAATCCTCCTATCTAGGGTCATGTCCTCAGTGAGCTGTAACTGCTCCATGTCCCACTTGATTACCTCTCTCCAGTATTTCTTCAGCCTACCCCTACCCTACCTGAAACCATCAAAACTAAGCTTTTCATACCTATGAACTGGGGCATCCATGCCCTTCCATATCATAAGCTCAAACCATCTCAATCGGACTTTCCACATCTTATCCTCCACCGAAGCCACTCCAACCTTTTCCCGAATAGTCTCATTTCAAACTCTATCACTCCTATTAAGCCCACACATCTAACACAACATCCGTATTTCCACCACCTTTAATTTTTGAATGTGAGAGTTCTTGACAGGCTAATATTCCGCTCTATACAACATGGATAATAGGACTGCCACCCTGTAGAATTTTCCTTTAAGCTTGGGCAGCACCTTCCTATCACACAACACCCCTGAGGCGAGCTTCCACTTTATCCATCCCACTCTAATACGATAGGATACATACTCTTCAATCTCACTATTCCCATGAATCATGGACCCCAGATACTTAATACTATCCCTCTTACACACCGACTTGGAATCCAACCTTACTACCATCTCGTCTTCCTGTCTCACATCATTAAACTTCCATTCTAAATATTCTGTCTTGATCCTGCTCAACTTGAACCCTTTAGACTCAAGGGTCCATCTCCACACCTCTAATTTATCATTCACACACCCCCGTATCTCATTAATTAAAACTACATCATCTACAAAAATCATACACCAAGGCACCTCTGCTTGAATACGTCGCATCAATACATCCATCACTAAAGCAAACAAAAATGAGCTAAGAGTGGAACCCTGATGCAACCCCGTCAAGATAGGGAAATGCTCGTATAATAACTTAAACACTAACTAACTTAGAACCTTCAAGAGTATCACCGGTACCATGAGTTCACACCATCTAGAATTTCAAAAATTTCTTTGCATTAGATTAACCATCTAAAATTCAAACTTAGATTCTAGCACTTAACATGGATATCCACAGAACTTCTCATACACTAATACCCACTTATTACTACTAGATAGGAATAATGAAACACTAATCCACACTAAATTTCATGAATATCCTCAACCTTAACTATCTGCCTAACCTCTATCCCAACAAATTCATTAACATACTCTAAGTCTCTATTAACATAAAAATCTCTTTTAAAGTGCTGTTAAATAAACTACACAACACCTTTCTAGCTCCATGAATACATTATCTATGAAAATCAGATAAAAATTATCCCCACTTTACTGTTTTTAAACTTTTAGGTTCATACTTCTAACACTAAGTCATGTGCTGTTATAGGATTCTGAGAAGGGATCTTAAAGCACATCTGACATTGGCATAATGCATGATTTTCATGATCATGAATAAAATCCTTCATACTTTGGAACATAAAATCACTGGTAGGATACTTTTTGATCCAACATGCAATCCCATAGCTGTCTAAGAAAACTCTATTAATAAGTATTTAAGTTTCACTATTTTTGTTACCTTGAAACTAAGGTATAATTGACATAAATGGAGCAAGATAAAAATATTTATAGGTTTATTAAAGAACATCTCTAAAACATGATTTGAGATATGAAAGAAAGGAAATAATTTTTAAATGCCCTATAGCCTCTCGAAGAAAAGTACAATTTCCCCATACTATTCCACAAGACTCTACTAGACAAGGCTTCATACAAACCCCAGGACACTTGAACTCTGTACTCTGATACCAAGTTTGTCATGACCTGAGGCTGCCCCCTAGTCATAACACGGTGCTTAGAATGACAAGTGATCCCAAGATAACCCATGTACTAGCATGATACTTGAGAAATTGATTTTTAATGTAAATAAAAGCTAAATTTTCTAAGATAAAACATGATCATGAAAAAGTCTAAATAAATATAATACTAGTAAAATATACAACATGATAAATCTAAATAAAGAACTTGAATTACATATCATGACTCTGACTGACTATCTATGAAGCTCCTACTATACTGACTATAGATAGTAGACACATGCCTCCAACTATCACTAATAAATATATATGGCTAACCAAAATACAATACATGAACTTCAATAGACTGGAGATTTGGACATAGGAGAAGTCATCACCTGCTGGCTAAAAGTTGAGAACTGTCTGATCTTGGTGTATGGACTACTTCTGGTACCTACATTATGAAATAATGTAGCCACATAGACATATATATGGTCAGTACTCATAGAATGTACAAAGTAAGTGGGGGTGAATGTAATAAGTAAAACTGAATAGATACATAATTTTAAAACATGCATGCTAAGTGTAAATAGACTCACCAAGAGACTGAAATCAACTGAAAGATAAAGTATCTTAAAACATAAGTAACAAACATAATTTGATAAACTGGTGATATCACTATACAGTTTTTTAAATACTTACTTTTGTAGAATAATAAAATTGAAACTGAGAAGTGGTAAAACATAGATACTGTATGTAAATATCATGTAAAATGATCTTGTTATAAAATTGAACTGAGGATGATGTATGGATACTGAGCATGAAAAAATAAACATGTAAAATTGAGAATGCATGACCAAGCATAAACAAGTACTAAAATAATCTGAAATCTGAATAATTGATATAAGAAATTTCTATATTTGGTCATGTAACCCTGAACTTCTCTAAAAACTACACTGAGATTGTGGGAGCTATCTATAACTGACATGCCCTGATCTGAGCTATCGGGGTTCAACCTGTAACCCTAGTTAGAAAGGTGTTGGTACCTTGTTAGGGCAACACATGACGGACAATTTGGATCTAGAAGGCTAATGTCCCAAAGGACGAAGGTGTCATGCCTAGCTGATGGGGGGCCCCTTGTAATCTATGGTGGTATTGTAGGTCTGGAACTCAAGGACTACTACTAACAACTCAGGCCTAACTGACTGGGGAGCCGTCATCCTTATGCTCATTGAGTGCTAAGTGTTACTCCCAGCTGAATGACAGTGGTGATGTTAATGATTTAACATGACATGGTAGTGTAATTATGAGTGCTCAACATGAACATGATGTTCTGAATATGATAATAAGAACCATGGTTTGACTGACTCATTACTTTAAAGAAGAAATTATATAAGGACACATATGTATAGGATGTTCATTACCCTCCAGCTCTTAATGATTACCAAAATATGATAATAACATTTAAACAATAATAGGAGATCATAATTCAAAGACTTAAAGGATAGTAAATTCCAATAACTGTTGAAATACATGAATCTGAATAAGGGAATGAGTTAAACATTGGAAGATAACATATTTACATGGTTTAATTCAAAAATTGATGAGTCATTATGAAATCAAGGGTTAAGACATGGAATATTGGAATTCGGAACATAAAATAACTTAAATATCATGGGAACACATGTTGGCATGGCTAGAATTTAATTTACCAAGAAGTTCATATATTAACTTCATAAACTCCAAGATAATTTCATAAAGTAGGATAGATTTCATATTTAAAAGAGGCTTTTTGGGCTTAATTAGTGAAAGGAACCCATTGATGAATACCCCACATACCTCAATTAGATTTCTTCTTGAAGAAAACTTGAAATTGAAACTTGAATTCTTTAGTTCTTAGGGAAGAAAGCTTGAATTTTTGTTCTTGGGAAGAAACCCTAATTTCTTTTTTCTTAAGAGTAGAGAGGAAAGTAAATATTGAAAACTAACTAATGATCTGAAGCTATCATACATAGGGTGATTTAAGTTGTGGGGTAGGGTTTGAGGTGAGGAAAAGACCGAAATACCCCTAGAGAAACTAAATAAAAATTGCAGAATTTTTCAGGTGATGATTTAGTTGATAGCTTATCAACTAGTCAGCAACCTATAGATGGACTTGGATACTTGCTGGTTATGGTAGATGAATTAATTGATATCTTGTCAACTAGTTGATGGTTTATCAACTTAGTCATCACCTTCTCTTAATGATGTAGTTAAGGTTGACGATGAGTTTGATAGCTTATCACTGAGTTGATGGTTTATCACCTCAAGTCGTCACCTTGTAGCTGGATTTGTCACTTTCAGACTAAGGCTAATGATGAGTTGATAGCTCGTTATTTAGTTGACGGCCTATTACCTCACGTCATCACCTTGTTGACAAACGAACACCCTAAAGTAAAATAAGCATAACTTTCTACTACGATATTGGATTAAGGTGAAATAAAATATGTTGGAAAGAAGAAGACTCAATAATCATTCATTTGATATACAATAGGACACTTAAATCATTATATTCTAGGAGATACACTCATTGAAATTGGACCCTAGTTGGAGAATCCATTAAAAATTTATCGATAGAAATGTCCTCAACTCGTCTTTAAATTAGGAGATTTTTATGACCTAGATTCATATACAAAGATATTCCCACTCTATAGAATTGATAATCACACATAAATAGACATAGAATCATTGGGTTCAGGTTTGTATACATAGGAACAACGCCTTGAATTCTAGCTCAAAAAATGTAGGGTGTTACAGCTTCCTCTTTTTACCAAACCAAATCACTCCCTTCATGGGAGATACCCTTAGGAACACCTTATCGCCAACCTCAAATCTAAGTCTCTACACCCTACATCCATATAGGACTTTTGGAAACTTTTGGCTGCCTTAAGCCTATCCTAAATCACCTTTACCTTATATATAGCTTGCTAAACCAAATCCTTATTGAACATATCTACCTTACCAAGATCAAACTAATCAATAAGAGATCTACAACTCCTACTATTCAATGCCTCAAAAAGGAAAATCCCAATACTAGAATGTTAGCTCTTATTGTAAAAAAACTCTACCAAAGGTAGATGCTCAACCTAATTTCCACCATAATAAGTCACACACTCATGAAGCATTTTCTCTAATGTCTGAATAGTCCTCTCTATTTGCCCATTCATTTGCAAATGAAAAAAAGTACTCAGACTAACCTTAGTTCCCAACTCTTTCTAAAAAGACCGCCAAAAGTGAGATGAAAACTACATACCATGATCAGAGGCAATTGAAATAAGTACCCCATGAAACTTTATAATCTCATGAAGATACAAAGTAGCATAGTCTTCAGCTAAAAAGTTAGTTTGCACTAGCAAGAAGTGAGCACACTTTGTCATCCTATCCATGATGAACCAAACCGAATCAAATTGGTTGACCGAGGAAGACTGATAATAAAATCTATATTGATTACCTCCTATTTCCATTCTGGAAAATCAATTTCCTAATATAAGCCCCTAGGCCTCATGTGCTCAAATTTCACTTGTTACATATTAAATACTTGGCCACAAAATCAGCCATATCCCTTTTCATACTATTTCACCAATACATCTCCTAGAGATCATGATACATTTTTGCCAAATCGGGATGTACAATATAGCACAATTCATGTTCCTCTACCAAAATCCTTTATCATAATCCATCGGCGTTAGGAAAAGATAACCTCCCTTGCTACCGCAAAGTACCATCACCACTGATCTCAAATACCATCATATTTTTCCCACATACATCATCTTTGATTTTAATTAAGATAAGATCTAGAATTTACTTCTACTTGATTTCTGCACCAAGAGATGACCGAACCATTTCTATACTATTACACCACCTTTCTTAGAGTGTAAGAGACGAGCTCTAAGATTAGCCAAGCGATTGATATCTTTCACTAATTCCTACTTTTCCTTATCCACATAAGCTAAAATACCCATGGACAACCTGCTAAGTGTATCAACAACTATGTTAGCTTAACCTGGGTGGTAGTAAAGACTTATCTCATAGTCCTTGAGT
Organism: Capsicum annuum; assembly: GCF_002878395.1. Classification (NCBI taxonomy): domain Eukaryota; kingdom Viridiplantae; phylum Streptophyta; class Magnoliopsida; order Solanales; family Solanaceae; genus Capsicum; species Capsicum annuum. Next base: position 37,533,181 of record NC_061120.1, on the reverse strand, counting down.
AGCTCTAACCATCTCCTTTGTCAGAGATTTAGTTCCTTCTGAGTAAACACATATTGTAGACTCTTATGATAAGAAAAGATGTCCACATGCACTCTTAAAATCACCTTTAACTACTTAGAAGCATAGGAAATCACCTTAAAATGCTGTATCAAAATGCAACCAAGTCCCACCCAAGAGGCATCATAATAAACCACAAAACCTTCATTGCCTTTAGGTATGTCGAAGCTAGCTTATCCTTTAGCTTCTCAAAACTCCCCTCACAAGAATCAAACAAAGAAAAACTTTACCTTTTTTTGAGTCAACTTAATTAATGGGGTATATATCATCGATAAACTTTCCATAAACTACCTATAATACCCTGATGATGAGTGGTGAATTTACCATTCATTTGAACTAAACATTCATCGACATTATAGTATTTTGAAAGAATAAATGAGAAAATTATGATTGAATACACTAATATCCATACTTTTTAGGCACATAGTTAATAAGATAGAAAGATATGGATTGGAGCTAAAGAGAATCAAAAAGCAAGCAAGGAAGTGCAATTGAAGACCAGCAGCAAACATAGCCTCAATTATCATGGTCGTGGTCTGAGAGACGTGATCGTGGTTAGTCAGGAAAGTCAACCTACCAAAATCATATGGTACTGACCATGTTCACTATAGCCATTATTGCGGTGAAGCTGTTGCGATTGCGGCCGATTGGAAAAATGTAGCCCAAGGCCAAATATGCAAATGCACATAGATGATCTTAAAATTTGATAAAAAGAAGGATCAAACCCTAATTATGGATACATTATACATTCTAAAATCCCTAATTATTGAATGTTTTTCTACCTTTTATCCTTCATACTTGGAGAAGAAAACATTGTATTAATCTTGGGTGAAGAATACATTAGAGTGGCTTCTAAGTGAAGGATTAGCTAAATCTGATTGAAGATTGGGGATATTCAAAGTTTGAAGTTAAATTCACTTAGTCTTTCATATTTATAATTAATGGAGGTTATTGGGTATCTATTTCTTACTATTTCTATGTGTAGCTAGTTCTTCCTCTTGGGATTATGCTAGATTAGGGTGAAAATATGTATGAGATATGATTTGTTTGTGCATTTACTAGTTTGAGATGTTTGCTTCAACTATTGATTGAGTAAAGTGGTTGGGATTTGTGCATGAAAGCCCCATACACCCAAATGGGTTGATGGATGAAAATCTCAATCTCTTGAAAGTTCAAACCATCCTAGAAAGAGGGTTTGGGTAAACTTTAGGAACCCTCATCATCCTTGAAAGAGGGGGATATGGTAACCAAGGCAATAGTAGATAATTATTTAAATTAGTTGTCTAATTTTCACTATATTAGACATAAGGGTGATTATGAAGTTACTATACTTAGGACACCATCCTAGAAATAGGGGTGTCTAAATGAGGTATTAGGTAGTTTTGATTGAAGCAGTCCTTAGGTACTCAAAAGAGTCAATGAGTGACACCCTTGATGTTTTGGTGACAAACTAACCTCAAGTATTTCCAACCTAGCCTACCCCTTCACCGATATTTTGAATTTGCATCAAATCATCACACGCCCATACATAAGTTGCCTTTAGGAAAGAATAATCCTAAGATCTATTCTTAATTTATCAGACTCTAATGGTTTGTATCCCCAAATTAATGCTTGAAAACTCTAAAAAGAAATACTAGTACGATATTTTCCAAACCCTTTATTTTTATCTTTTTGTACTCTAGCTTTGAATTTAGCAAGTATCAATCATTCTAGACTAATTTGATAACCAGTCACACTATTCCTAGTGGATTCAACCCTGAATCAAAAGTTGGGTAAATATATTGATGCCGACCGCATTGTACTTAAAACTGATGTGCAAGTTGAGCGTTATAAAAAATAATGCCGTTGCTGGGGAACAATTTGGCATATTAAGTTAGTTTGGAATTTTTGCTCACTTGCTTATATTCAAACTTGTAATTTTTTATTTGTAATTTTATTTTATTTCTTGTGTTAGGAAGATATCCATTTTGTTTTCTATTTATCTATGGCATCTTACGACAAATATGATTTCGGTAGTTGGAAGTCCTATCTTGACGATCTATGTCCATATTATGATGGACCCCACTTTGGAAGAGATTATACATATGATCCCCGGAGAGAGATGGAAGCACCATCTCAACCCTATTGGGGTATGATTGTTCTTTGTGTGGTGGTCGAGATGGATATTGGAGTGATTGTTCAAATGTCCCCTCCTTCTAGTATGCTAATCGAAATGCTAGCTCTTCTTATGAGTTTGACAAGTTTTTTGATGAGAAAAAGGAAGAGAAACATACCGAGTCTAATATTTTTGAAGCAATACTTCAAACTATTTTGGATCGGGTGACTATAATGGGGGAGAATGTGTAAAACATACATCAATCCAACGAGGCATTTGGAAGGGAAATTGTTAAGATGGAGGAAATAGGCAAGCAAATAAATATTAAAATTACCAAAACCTTTCCTAATTTCCAAGAGGAGGTTAATTAAGAAGATAAACCAAGCTATGAGGATGAGATTGGTAGAAAAGAATCCTCGGTGATTTCCCAACCAACCAAAGCCAATGATGTTGAAGATGCCAAAATAAGGGAAATGGTACTAGAGTCAAAATAAGAAGCCAAGAAAATATCTTATGATGACTCTAGTTTATTTTAGGTTAAAGGTGCTACAAAGGATGAAATTCCAAAATTAAGGGAGAGACTTCATTCAAACGAACATTCAATATTATACTTAGAGGATGTGATGAGAATCTGTTCATCTAGGTAAATGATGGATTGTGGGGAAAGGAAATTTCATCCCTATATCTTGGAATTTGACATTCAAAAGGACCATTTAGAAAACCCACCATCAAAGGCCAAGGAACTCAAATTCCAATGCAGAATTAGTGGCATATTGATGTTTTCGCCTTTGCCCAAGGAGCTAAGCCGGAAATTTGATTTGAAATTGTGTAAAAGGTTCAAGTCTTCAAGGTGGTAAGACAGAACCTTTCTCCTCACATCCTCACATCTACTATGGTTCATCTTAGAAGATCTGAATCTTTTATCCCACTCCCGCTTAATGCATAGTGAGCGAAATTTGGGCCAAAGGTTCAAATCTTCTAAGTGGAAACACAAAAAAAAGTTGAGGAGGTGTCATGCCATGGTATTATACTAAACACTCAATGAGAGGCACCCCATCAAGTCATAAAAAGTGTCCCGTATCCTTTTATTTATGCATGATAGAGTAGATTTTATTTTTGTTTTTCTTCATGAATATTCCATGAAAAGGTGGTGCTATGAGGAGTGTTGATTGAAATTGAACAAGGGAAAGTGATAAATTATCTTTTTTTAAACTGGATGGGGGAGTGCAAGGGACCTAAATTTTGATCTCAGTTATCGTAACTGCGGCCCATGTCACTGCAAACACTAATGCCGCATGTCCGCGGCCCACATCATTGCAACCGCAGAGGCCGTATGCCTGTAATCATAGAACTAGGACTACAATCATGGTTAAATCAGCTTAAATGACCATCCGACTGCCATTCTCCCCACACACCCTTTTTCAATTTTTTTTTGAATTCCCTCAAAGTTTTAGGTTTGTACTGATTGTCCAAGTGTTTATTTTAATCAATTTCATCATATAACTTGGTATGTTGTATCAACTCCCTTATTTTAAATGTAATTGCATGCTTAGAACTCTTTGTTTTAGGAAAGGCCTTAAATATCATTTTAAACATGAGATTAATTCTTGCTTATGAGTATTATAGTGGTTAGCTATTATAGATGGTGTAAACACCAATGGTGAAGTCTTGAGTACCCAGAATAAGGCCCAAACCTATTAAAAATAGTGTGTACACCATGTGTTCAATTCAATACCCGAATGAGTTCCATGTTAATCCCATCGAGTTTGGGGGTATAATCTTACATTCTGGGCTTACGTTCCTTGAACATGATGTTTATATGCGTAGTTGGAAAACATATTTGCAATTAAAATAATGTGTTTTAAGTGGTGTACAGAACTTCAACAATGGTCTCAGATACCGCGATTGCGTTATCAAGATCGTGATTGCAGCACCGTGATCACAGCTAAGGCTCCATGATTGCTATACTTGAGAAACGTTGTCTGCTAAAACCAAAAAATTTTGATGCCCATTTCTCACCCCAAAACCCTTAACAATGCTACTATATGAGTTTATCTGATTAATCTAGCATGATCTTGGTGTGAAAATGCTAATGATTGTCTAGATTGTATTCCTTTTAGGTGCTAGGTTGCAAAGATAGGAGACTTTGACAACACAAGGTTCATAGCCGCTGAATGCTAAAACCTTTAGTGATCTATGTAGGAGTAAATTACTCTAAAAAATGGGGTATTTCCTTAGAAAAAGTAAAGGGAAACTCCCGGGATTCCATGTCAAACTCACTGCTAATGGGTGGATATGCTTTGCCCCAAACCCCTGCTATGCTAATGAGAATTTGGTACGTGAGTACTATGTGAACCTTAGCATAGTCTCTCTCACAAACCCAATGATGACAATTTAGGAAAATGAGGTGAATTTTAGAGATGAGAAGATCAATAGGATATATGGGTCCCCAGACACAAATATGACCTAGATTCAGGCAAAATAATGCGATCCAGGGACCTGGATGGCAAACATATTATGTCATGGAAAAAAAGTTCTCTGGGACATCACAAAAAGAGATATTTCCAAAATTGACTTTACAGAAGCGGCTAGGGTTTGGCTAAACATCTTCTATAATAGAGTATCATCGTGCACACACATGACTACCATCACAGATCTGTGAGCTTGAATAATGGCTTGTATCCTATCTGAAATTTCTTTAAATGTGGGAAAAATTGTGAGCTCTCAGTGGAGACACTTTAAGAATCATGGATGTACAATTATTATCTTTTCTTCCTTTATCACTGAGCTATGCAAAAGGGTATAGGTGGAGGAATATGCTTCAGATACCTAGGTGCACCCAGCCCCCCGTATATTCACACTAAAATTTCTATGTAAGGGTGCCCCTAGTCAGAGTAAGAAAAGAAACCCCTTTAGCAAGGCAATGCAACACAGGAGGACCCAAACTCTTGTAGACTTTTTTTAGCAAACCCCTTTAATGAGATCTCAAGACAACTATGGGTGATGAAGGAGCTAGTTTTTAGATTTCCTAAAGGACTGGGAGAGTCCTCTACTACTCGTCACTCATATGTAGCTTAGTCAGATTATGAAATATATCGGGATGAGTAGAAAAAGCAAAAAAGACACAGTTGCTAGGTTGGATAGAGCCAATTCAACCTTGGATAAATCACACAGGGACCTTATGGAGTCCCATTACAAGATGAAGAAGAGAGAGAAGAAGAGGGATAAATTCTTTACCAAAATGTAGAAGGGGATTAAGGGGCTGTGAAAGGTCCTAAAACCATAAGATAGATTGCCTTATCCTTGGGTTTATAGTGATGATGAGGCCTCTGCTGATTGGTCAACTGATGATGTCGATGGTAATAGTGTAGAGTCTATAAGAGAGAGTAGCTCCTGATGCAGTTTCAGGGAGGACCCTTATCTTTGACTTATGATTTATTGTGTATGTAGTGGGGACCCTGCTTGCTTCTCTATTGGTAGTGCCTTTCCCTAGATTTGTATTATTTTTATATGTTTTTGGATATTTTTATGTTGTTTTGATAACAGTTTGGATGATGTTTTATTTTGATTTTGGGTTGCTATATTTGGCCACTCTAATAGGGCCCATATTTTCATGGATTATCATTTTGTTTTGTTCTTATAGATTTTTTGTGTTACTTTAGTTTTAGTTTGAATTCGGTGATGCATAACGAGCTTTGTCCTATGATAAATTGGGTGACAACATTCTTAAGGGTAAAGCGTCATGTTTGGGTGTTGAGTTATAGATGTAGGGGAATTATGAGTACCCGTGGTATCAAAATCATAAATACAAGGAAAGTCTGAGTATCTATGGCATTGTAAGTTTTGAATCACATTGTACACGATTGGCAAAGTTTGAGTATCCATATGGTTGGTTTGCCTATATTGAGCCAAAATATGAGACTAAGTCTTTGGTTATAGCCATAAGTTAGCAAATTGTGTGCAATGCAAATGCAAAACAAATACCCCCACTCTGTCCAAAATTTGTCAAAAATTAAGCGCATGGATGTGAGCAACTTTGTAACAAAACTTTTTCTCTTTTTATGACTATAAATTTTTGACTTATTAATATTGATAAATACACTTAGTTTGACTCTAACGGGAGGGGAAATCAAGCCTCCTTGGAGAAATTTGCATCCATGTGTGGTGAGCTATTTGTCTCTTCTCTTGTATACTTGTGTTATCTAGAACTTTCCCCATTAGGTTTTTTCAAGGCTAATTTTTATTGTATTTTGTTGGACAACTGATCTTAGGCCTTCTTTGCGACTTTTGTAAGCCTACTTTAGCCTGAAAAGCCCACCTGTGCATAAATGTTATCCCTAGCCACCCATTTTGAGCCTTTGGATCTTTCTTTGGAAAATACATTACAAGTCGTGAGCTATTAAATTTTATCCCTCTTTTGAACCATACCCTTCTTGAACTTACAAATGCAACATGAGGCTAAAAGTCTAAGTTGGGGTTGGTGAAGATTGAAGGAAGAAACTTTGGTCCACGAAATATAGTGAATGACTACATGGTTAAGCATTGATACAATCGAATAAGAAAAAGAAAGGACCCAACAAAGGAAGGAATTGCATAGAATTTACAAGAAAAAGAAATGAAAGAAAATGGGTGAAGCAAATAAGAAATTGTAGGAACTTGTGTAATCAAAAGAATGAAAATGAAGGGAAGTGTCCCATAGTTAAGGGATTGGTCAAGTAGTGTGATGTAGGCATTCAAGGAGGGTATAACCATGTTGTCCTAAATGATATCCTACCCTAACCTGATCCTATTATTACAAGATCAATAAGACCTTCGAGATCTCTAACCATTTTCTTTCATTGTAGGGGAGATTGAAAATAGGGGCAAGCCTATGGCATGGTTCTTGTTAGCATAGAGGGTTATTGTGAGGGAGAGAGTTTTGCATTTAAAATTTTGTGTTGCATACTTGGTAGCTTGGTGTGTGAAATTTTTCTTCTAGTGGGGAGGCATGTGAACAATTTGAGGTGGGTGATTTTGTCAACTTCCAAGAAATGAGGCAAAAAGAGTATAACTTAGTGATAATCAAAAGTGAGTCACTTCTCGAGTATTGGTGGTTGTTACATTGTTTATCTTTGAAGTTATTTGCATCCTTAGATATTGCATTTTATTTTCAGGGGTGAAATAAGAATAGCTTTTCCCATGTGCAAAGAGCTACTTGTGATGGTGATAGCTTAAAGTCAATATGATCATTGGGTCATCTAGTTTGGTCATAAATATGCATTGTCTTATCTTAAGAGGTAGTGTTGCTTGAGGGGTTGCAAAGCTTTAAGTTGGGGGTGATGATGAGTGGCGATCAACTCATTTGAACGAAAAATTTGTGCACATTATTAATTTTTGCATGAATAAATGAGAATAATTGTGATTGAAACACTAATATCCACATTTTACAGGTACATAGTTACTGAGATGGAAAGATGTGGATTTGAGCTAAAAAGAATCAAAAAGGGAGCAAGGAAGTGCAACTAAAGACTTAGAGAAGACATAACTTCAGGTACTGTGGTCGCGGTCTAAGGGATGTGATCACAGTTAGTCAAGCAGGTTAACCTACCATAATCGTGTGGCACTGACTGCGGTCATGGTAGCCACGGTCGTGGTGAAGCTGTTGCATTCGCAACCTAGTAAAAAAATACAGCCCAAGGACAAATAATTAAATGCATGTAGCTGATCCCAAAATTTGACAAAAATAAGACTCAAACCCTAATGATGGATACATTCTATATTCTACAATCCCCAATTATTGAACATTGTTCTAGCTCTTAGCCTCCATACTTGGAGAAGAAAACATTGTATTAATCTTGGGTGAAGAATACATTGGAGTAGCTTCAAAGTGAATGATTAGCTTTTTCCCATTGAAGATTTGTGGATATTCAAAGTTTGAAGTAACATTCACTTAATATTTCATAGATCTAATCAATGGAGGTTATTGGGTATCTCTTGCTTACTACTTCTATGTGTAGCTAGTTCTCCCTCTTTAGATTATGCTAGATTAGGGTGTAAATATGTATGAGATATGATTTGTTTATGCATTTACTAATTTGAGATATTTGGTTCTACTATTTTTGAGTAAATTGGCTGGGATTTGTGCGTGAAAGCCCCAAACACCCGAATGAGTTGATGGATGAAAATCCCAAGCTCTTGAAAGTTCAAACCATCCTTGAAAGAGGGGTTTGGGTGAACTTTAGGAACCCTCATCATCGTTGAAAGAGAGATGTGAGAACCAAGGCATTAGTAGACAATTATTGATTTTAGTTTGCTAATATTCACTAACTTAGGCATATGGGTTATTATGAAGTCACTATACTTAGGACACTATCCTAGAAATACGGGTGTCTAATTGAGGTATTAGGTAGTTTTGGTTGAAGCACTCATTAGGTACTCAAAAGGGTCAATGAGTGACACCCTTGAGGTTTTTTTTTCAAACTAGCTTTAACGATTTCCAACCTAGTCTACCACATCACCAACATTTAGAATTTCCATCAAGTCATCACACGCTGATGCATAAGTTGGCCCTAGCAAAGCATAATCCCAAGATCCGTGCTTAATTGATTAGACTCTAATGGTTCGTAGACCCAAATTAATGCTTGAAAAACCCAAGAAGAAATACTAGTTGTGATATCTACGAAATGCCCCATTTTTATCTTCATTTACTTTAGGTATGAATTTAGTACGTATTCATTGTTCTACGCTAATTTGATAGCCACTCACATTGTTCCTCGTGGATTCGACCCCGACTCAAAAGTTGGGTTAATATATTGACGACAACCACCTTGCACTTAAAATTGTTGTGTTTGTTGAGCGTTATCACCTGCCAAACCAAAGAAGCTCCGGATGTTGGTTAGAGTCGAAGGTCTGCGCCACCTTTTAACCACCACCACCACCTTTTGGGATCCACCATGATCCCCTCACTAGAAATAATATTACCTAGAAAATTTACAACGTTCTACCAAAAATTGCTCTTGGGGAATTTGGCATACAACTGCTGCTTCTTTAAGGTCTGCAACACTACATGGACGTAATTGGCATGATCCACCTCGCTCCTATAATACAACATGATGTCATCAATGAACACAATTACAAAAAATCCAGAAACTGCATAAAAACCCTATTCATCAAATCCATAAATGCCGCCACGGTATTAGTCAAATCAAATGACATAACGAAGAACTCAAACTGCCCATACAGAGTACGAAAAGCCATCTTAGGGATACTAACCTCCCCAATCTTAAGCTGATGATATCCAGACTGAAGATCTATCTTATAAAATATTTTGTCACCTTGCAATTGATCAACCAAGTCATCTATACTTGGGATAGGATACTTGTTCTTTATCGTCACCTTTTTCAACTTCTGATAGTCAATGAACATCCGAAGGGAACCATTCTTCTTACACATGAATAATAGTAGATCACCCCAAGGGGACATACTAGGACGGATGAAACCTTTATCCAAGAAATCCTTAAGTTACAGCTTGAGTTTCCTTTACTCAACCGAAGCCATTCTATAAGGCGGAATAGATATTGGATGAGTGTCCGAAACCAAATCAATCCAAAACTCAATCTAATTATCCAGAGGAACACCAGGAAGATCATCCAGAATGACCACAGGAAACTCATTTACCACTAGAACCGAATGCAAAGAAGGACCTTCTTTAGAATCTTTAACCCAGACCAGATGATAGAGATACCCTTTAGAGTTTAATCTCCGAGCTCTAAGATATGAAATAAACTTTCCCTTAGGACCTAGGGAACCACCATCCCACTCAATAAGAGGTTCACCAGGGAACCTAAGGACAACCTTATGGGTTTGAAAATCTAGGGATACGTAATAAGAATGTAATCAATCCATCCCCAGAATAACATCAAAATCTACCATATCAAGTAAAAACAAATCAATCAAAGTTTGCCTACTACCAAAAGATACCACACACTCCCTAGAGACTCTTTAAGCAATTATAAAATCATCTACTGGGGTAGAAATAGAAAAATGATCCAAAATAACCTCGGGATCAAAACCAAAATACACAGTCACAAATGGGGTCACATAGGAGAGAGTGGACACAAATCAATCAAACAATATACATCACGAGAAAAGAGTTGTAACATACCCATAACGACATCAGGTGATGCCTCGGATCCCCATCGAGTAGAAAGATCATATAACCTATTCTGGCCTATGCTGGTACTAGAAGCAGAAACAGATGCAGACGCAACACCCTTTGGTATTGGAGAAAAAGATGAAGTAACTAGAGCCTTACTTGCTCCCAAAGTAGCCTTACTAACTGGACAGTTTCTAAGCATATTGCCTGGCTGACCATATTTGAAATACTTTTCTCTCCCCTAATCACAACAACCCTTATGCAAACTACCATAGAACTGGCAAAGAGGGCATAATGATTTCAATTGAGACATACTTGCCTGAGATTGGGCACCCTGTACCCAGAATTTATCGCGACATTGCTGACGCTTATCACTCGACTATTTCAGGTAAGGAGCACTAGCTGTAAGAAGGAACTAGAAATCCCCACTACTTCTTTGTCCACTTACCGCCATCCCAACCACATTTTTGTTGAGCACCACCCTGTTCAGATGACCTAAACTTCTTACCCTACCATTCCCCAGACTCAGTATATTTTTTCTTTTCCTCCTCCACCTGTTGTATATGAACCACCAACCATAAATATCCATATCTTTGATCAGCAATGCTCTCTTAATTTCAAGGATCAAATCTCAAGATAAGAAGTAAACTTTCTTATCCTGGCTCCCATGCCAGACACCAATTCTAGAGCATACCTAGACAGCTGATGAAGTTTTAAGGAATATTCCTTGATTGATATTTTCCCTTGTCTCAAATTAAAAAATTCCTTCACTTTTGCTTCCGTCAACTCCTTAGGAAAGAAGAAATACGAAAAAGCATTAGAGAAAGTCTCCCACAAAGTCGACTTCTCAACAACACCTCTCGCCATATCCCACTTCTCGTACCATTGGTACGCCACATCCTTAAGCTTGTAAGCAATAAAATTCACCCCTCCCACATTCGTGGCTTGCATCACCCTAAAAATTTTCTCCATCTTAACCAAGAAACCATGAGGATACTCCTCCACTTTCACACTAGTAAAAGTGGGAGGGTTTATCCTTATAAATTGGCCAATCCTTGTGGCCTTAGCAAATGAAATAGAAGATGCACCCCACTCAGCCTGAGCAACAACCAATTAAGAAATAACATGAATCAATTGATGAAATTCTGCATTCATCACCTCACCTTAAGGAGGACTAGTAGCAACTGGTGGAACTTTTGAAATATTAGGGAATGAACCCCTAGATCGAGTATGGATCCCCTGAGTAGTATGTGTCCTTTCAATATTATCCCCAGTTAGGAAATAAGAGTTACTTTGTGTCTCATATCATCGAGGTATGATCTAAAAATCAAACAAACCAAGATTAGAGAAGATTCCATAACTTACACTCCGAGCTTGAAAATAGAATACCAAGAAAGAGAATTATTTCCTAAATGCCTTTTAGCCTCCCCCTTCTGAGTGTGGCGCGTTACACATCCTTTAAAGATACTCTACTCGACATGGATTTGTAGACTCCCTATTTGACCAAGAACCTAAAGCTCTGATATCAACTTGACATGGCCTAAACTAGGGCCTTGTCATAATGGGCATCCCAAGTTTATCTAGGATAGGGGACCACCCCCATTTTCCAACCCAACCTCTAAACACACATACCTTGAGTCGGATGAATTCCAATCGTATAACAAGATAACATTTATTATGATTCCAGACTCTGGGATAGGTCTATAACCATGAACAACCTAAACAAGTACAACCATCAAATACCAACTAATAACCATAACCAAACTAATATAAAAACCAAGTTCCTATCCATAACATAATATAAAAGGATAGAACAATCATAAATTCAGTCTAACGGTGTCATCCTCAATACCAATGCCAATACTAAGGTTGACCCCAATACTGACACTGCCCATTCCTCCCCATAGTAGTCGCACAAAGCCTCTAACTAAAAGAAAAACAGTATCCAGTTGGGATATGCGCCCAACCATAGACAAAACCAATTTCCATAAAGTAACCAAAGTATGTAAAGGCACCCATGATATGAAATGGAGCCTTCTAGAATATGGAAACTCCCCAATTAAATCCAGTAGTAGATCTAGAATTCAATCACTAAACAAGAGTAGAACGGCTGGTTCCTGTATCATGTGGGAATACATTTTCTCGAAGATAGGTTTGCGGGTAAACACTTGCATGAACTCAGGATAAGGATAAAATAATGTCATCCAGCAAAACCATGTAAACCAACCGTATGTATGCAAACCATACATATATATATATATAACAATGCCAAGTAATAGAGCTGGGTTTAGCATGCCTTTAAAACCATTAACCTGGGCATGTGTAGCTTAATCATCCTACAACCACTCATGGGCTATACAGGTCCAGTGTAATCCCATGAAGGGGCCTCGATATATGTAGCTGTATAAAATGGAGATACCATAAGAGTAATGGATTCCCCAGTACCCTTCTATCTTCATGATACATATGTATAGTGTACTTAGAAGATTCCCATATACCTCATAGTATTATATATGGTCGATATGAGCCACCCTCATGTCAGAAAATATGAGTTTCCAGTGTCCGTCCATTGGACTCACACCTTCACAGTTAGCTATCACACCCCTCAATTATTTCCCAATTATAACCATTACTATCCGACCAAACCATTATGCCATTATTATTAATCAAGGCTATGAGTAGTGGTATCGTCATACCGACTATAGCTTGCAAGAAATATACTTAGCCAACCTTTTTATATAAAAGGATCCCATGTACCCGGAGATTACATTATCAAGTTAACTTGGGGGAATCCGTGTACCCCACAAGTGTTCCATTATTATGTTTACTTAGGGGAATCCCATGTACCCCACAAGTTGTTCATTAGCCTGTTTACTTGGAGGATTCTCTTGTACTCTACAAGGAAGTTTAATTACCATAATCATGATCACCAAACCTTACCATTTCACCATTCCAAATCATTTAAATCATTTATACCATTTAGGGTTCCATTACCAAACCATACAATGCAATACTTCCATTAAAAGTCCAATAATATAGTAAAAACATTCTCATAGGCATTTTATCAAACATGTTGGGGGCATAGTGTTTCTAAAACCAGTTCCAATTACCAATTAACCATTCCCATGCAATCAATTGTCAAAACCACCATTAAATCATGTAATTACATAATTAAAACATGAAAAAACCATAACCAATCATTTAATACCAAAACCCAAATATATATTTGAAAACCCCAAAACCATACAATAATGATTCCATGTAAACATTGTATAAAACATACCTTTTGTTGGAACTAACAATAAGAGAGGAGTAACATGCCTTATATTATGAAGATGATGGAGAGAAATCATCCGTACATGCCCCAAATTAATCCCTTAGATGGAAACTTAGCCTTTCTTTACCCAAGAGGCTTACAGAGAATTAGAGAGATTTTCTAAATATTAAAGACTAGAATAATAGGGTAAATGATGTCCCAATAGTGATATAAGTCATGGGACCTTAAGAGGTTAAGTGGGGAAATGTCTTGATTACCCCTAACTAAAACTACTTAAAATTCTCGTCAGATAGTATGACCCCCCATACCATTCTTACCCTTCCATATGAGTAGTGCCCACCACTTATACCCTAGGCCTCCCCTTTGGACCCAAACTATCCAATATAAGACTTACCCAAACCGAGTTATACCCAAACATATGAGTGGTACCCTGAAACCATATCCCTAGAAGAATAGAATCAAAGAAAGTTTGAACACAATCTACCATGGAATGACTCGTATCCTAACTTAGGGCTCAGGCACTCGTACTCAGATCAAAGTTAAGTTACTAAGTCTCAAATTGAGAGAAAGAAAAACCAAAACCACATCACCCATCACTATACATACGACTCTTACCCATTCTAAAAACCAATCCAACCCACTAACCAATACTGGTTAGCATACCACCAAGAGCATACCAATCGTACCCCATTATACAAATGGTACCTACAAGTCATATGATGTCCAAAATCAAGATATCTAGGAAACTTTCTAAAAGTCAAAACCCAGGATATTTCATTCCATGGGCATGCCACGACTTTATCATGACACCTAGGTAATATAGTATGCCAAGGACTTCAAAATACTCAACTTTGGTCAAGTCTTGTCCCATGCTTTTGTCCTTCTAATCCAAGATTTGTGGTGTTGTTTTCACTTGATTTCCATCTTGTACATTAATTATATATGATCATGATCAGCTCTCCAAGCTTTCTACAATATCAAATACCACACATTACAACTCTAAACAACTTACAATTCAAGATGATTAACTAGCTATGAACATAGCTCAAGCTAAGTGTACTAGTTTTGTCATTTGCACTTTTAACTTAGTGTTTTGACTCCAAACTCATTATGAACATACCTTAAACACTACGTTTTCATAACAAAATACTTAGATAGTTATTTATACAAGAATTAACTCATTAAGAACAAGAGAAATCCTTAAAATCGGACTAATTAAGCTTGGAGAACAATACTGAGGTACATAAATCTACCTCAGATCAGGTGGACCTAAGAAAATAAAACTATTAGTCCTTTTTTGATCATAAGAAGACATAATTGTACCAAAAATAACTGGAGGGATAGTAAGTATGATAGGAAAATAATACCTACATACAGGTACCATGGATGATGGTTGTACCCTAGAAGTATTAATACCATAAAGAAATATCGGCCTAATCACTCAAAGTCTGAGCAATACCATGTATACTCAAGGGAACACCCTCTAAATAACTCAAGAGATAAATCAATAGACCTTAAAACACTACATATCAACCACACTTTGAGGAACCTACGCTAGAACTACAACTTATGTCTGATAATTATCCCTAGAATACACAATATCAGGCTCGATAGAGGCCTTCCTTACATGTCCTCTTGCTGGGGAAGCTCCTCGCGCCCATCCTCTACCTTTGGGACATCCACTACCCCTGTCTCTCCATCTAGTCTATGCTCTATCCTAGGGTGTTGGCTCTATATCCTTATCCTATCGAGGTCTAGTCCTCACTATCAGCATAAAGAAGTGGAATATAACTTAGAACATTAGATAAAACAAACCTGCACAACTAGGAATCAAAATTGAAAAGTTTTTTTTTAAATATATCTTACAGCCACTCGAAGATAGATTCAAACATCTTTGTACTAATTTATGAGACTCTACTAGAAATTTTTCTCTTACACTTATGAGACCAGTGAAACTGGCTGCTCTGATTTATTATAGATCAGCCTTGACAAGTAAGCTAATCACCCAAACTGCTATAGGAAAAATGAAATTGATAAAAACATAAACCAAGGTGTGATAATAGAATGAATTCAAGACAATATGAAACATATTTAATAAAGAAGTCTAAAAGAGAATCTCATAAGTTCCCAAAATTTAGTGTTTTAGTGTAAGAGCATCTAGTATATAACTAAGATATTACAATGCATATCTGTCTTTGAAATAAAAATAAAGACATAAAGTGAAATCAGAGAAGGCCTAGAGTCGACTCTAAAGTTTATAGAGAACTTAGCATCTTGAACACCATAATAATTGGCATGAAATTAGCTCTTGCATCCTATACTAGTACTTAGATCTGCCCCAAAAAAGCACAGTAAGAGTGAGTACAGTTCACTTGTTCTCAGTAGTATCATAGGCTGATTGAGCAAAGTAGAAATAACATAAGTAAAATATATATTTGAGCACATTACCTGCAACTAGAAATCCCCCAAATGGCACATCATACCATCTCTATTAATAGTTTTAATATATATAAATAGAAACAAAAACAACACAAATATATTCAAAGAATATACTAAAACTAACACGTCTAGGAAACTACAAAAAATAGGAACGATGTATATGCAAATGTAATATGGATGAGATGAATGATTAAAGTCATCACATGACTTTTTGTATACACCTACCAATCTTACAGCTCCCACTAGGACCCTTGGAGGGCTCATAATCCATATACTATAACTCATACCTCAATATTTCAACTCATCTCTATAGCTCATGTTAATGAAGAGGGTATTATAAAAATGTCTTATTTTCTTTTCAAAATAGTGCTCCTCAATGGTACTAGTGTCTCTTGAATATATATGTATGGAATAAGGATGTAATGCTCATAATCAACTCAATATAATGATGTCTAATCCATAATAAAAATCAACTGAACATGTCCACATTTCATGATCACCAACTCTAATTAGGCACATAAGAATAATTATGCATGTAAGACATTATTAATATCACAACAACCCTTAACACTAGTAATTTTATCAAGATAAAGACAACCAATGCTAAATAAGGCCTATATTAGTAAAATAAGCCCCCCCACACATATTATATGTAGAATAAAGGCATTTAAATGCATACTTAAGATCAATAATTTCAAATAAATCCCCCACACTGGCAACATACAATATCAGATATCACAAACAAATCACAATAGAATATAAGCGCCCATATGGGCACACAAATATAGAAATAATCTCAAAATATAAATCCTATGGTTATTTTCCCCAACCCATAGCATGTTTTACTTTTTTTATTAACTACCTAGCTCAATCTAAGAGAATTTAAGCCATAATATACCTAGCATTGATGAAATCTCAGTCCAATGAGCTTCAAAATAGAGTCTTTTCCTTGTGAATGGCCTCAGAATAAACTATAATATTCAAATATAGCATGTACTTATTAAAAAAATTCTAACAATACCCATATTTCCCTTATTCATGTTGGGTCCCCAAACAGGTTTAAAAAATAAAATCAATAATAGAAAAAGTAAAACTAAATTTTATTTTAAAAATAATTCCCCAAGTTTGTATGAGTCTATAGTTGAAAACCCATGCAGAAAGGGGTTAAAACGAGGTCCAAATTGAAGAACAACCATTTTTAAATTTTATTGATAAAACCCCTAAAATTCCATTTTGAATTCATAACTAAAAAAGTGTTTTGAATAGAAAATAATGGAAATAGGATTGAGGAGTTTATCCAAGCAAAAATGGTGATAAGAACCTAAGAAATTGCCTATAATCCAAAGCTTGAAGTCCAAAAATTTTGGAACTCAGAATTTTTTGCTATTTCTACTTTTTAGTAAATAGTGTCTCATAATTGCGGACCGTATCTCATGATAGAAATGGTCAATGCTGATCGATAATTAAACTGGTCATCACATTCACATATGTGGTACTCACGATTACGATGAGTCAACCTGACTTGGTTCACTAACTAAGCCATCAGGGTACTGCCACCATGGGATTATGATATGCTTTGTCATCGAGGCCTGCAATTATGAAACATCTCTATGTAATTGCGATAAAGGACCTGATGCACCAAAAATACTGCACCAACAGATTTTTTAAGTAAAGAATATCTCTTAGCAGACCTTCAAAATTTATTTGGAACCCCACATAAATTAACCATATATGCCATCAGGCTATTTTAAATGTTTCAAACTCAATGGAAATATTAGAGTTTTAAAAAAGGATTATTTCCAAAAAATTAATCCCTAGAACCCTCTTTCATTATTTTCTAAAAAGGGTTAAAATGTAAGATAAAGGTCCCGAGCCTAAACCAACCATGCTACTAATCCAAATTCAATATTTTAGATCTACTAGTGCAGTCAAAATTCCCATCCAACACTCAGCCTCTAAAAGACCAAAAAATTATATAGGTCATTACTGATTACAACGAGAACTATGCCAACTGTATCTAAACTCTAAAATTAATATGTATCAACTATTGGAAGGATAAAATAGTAATTACCCTCAAGGTCATTTTTTGTATTTCAATGTATTTTCACTATTTAAAGCTTTCCTATAGCTGCTCCAAGTTATTTGTAACTTGCTGTAGTTATCAGTTCTGTTATTGGGTAGTTCTTTTAATATTTAGAAATAATTCTTTATTTTGAAGTCTTCACTAATAAGAATTGTTTATTAGGTAAAAACATCAGTCTAATAACCTCGTATGCCAGTTTAGACAGTTACATCAGCTCCACAACAACAATTTTAGGCTAGGAGGATGTTTGGTTCAGGTCTCAATACTTCCAAACTCATTTTACAATATTTCTTAGAAATTGCTATGTTTGTCAAGAAGCTGAAGATGCTGGATAGGTTCTTGAGATTGACTTCCCCTAGGTTTTTTGGGGCACCGAGCAAGGGTTTTTATGAATTCTTGGTTGCCTATGAGGATAGGCTTCATAATTTAGGCATAGTTAAGAATAATAGTGTGAATTATACTACCTTACAATTAGATTTGGTATCTCAACATTAATAGAGATGTTATCTTAATCCGAGGCCAGCTGGATATCCCCTATTTGACATAGACTCAATTTACTGAGGTTTTCTGGAGAAGTATACGCCTCATATCCTTAGAGATAATTTGAGGGACCAGTTCTTAAGATTGGAGTAGGGCTCTATGACTATTGTGGAGTATGAGGATCAATTTTATAAGCTGGCTAGGTATGCCATATGTATCTTGTTGACTGAGATTGAGTAGGTTTAGTGTTTTATTTGGGGATTGTGACTTTCTCCATATGGCTAAGAAGATTTTAGTTATTTTTAGCAAGTTTTTTATCGAGGTTTCTGATCAAACTCAGATTATAGAGGAGATGCATTGCGAGGCCAAAGAGGGCAATAACAAGAGGCCATAATACTAAGTCAGTTTCTGTGGAAACTAGAATGGCTCATATTTTAGCGGTAGTTGTTCTCAGGGTAGATACCCTCCACATCAACTTTATCAAAATTAGGGTTAGTCTAGTAAGCACTTTAGTATCGCACTTCAAATTACCAATGGAGGCTAGTCTAGCTATAGTAATTATCTAGGCCAAAGTAGTGGTCATCCTCTAAGAGGTTCATCTTCTAGGTATTCTAGATAAGGTAGTTATTTTAATTTAGTCGAATCTTTAAGGTTTAGTATAATACCTGAGGCGTGTTATGATTATGGGGCATTCATTTATTTCTCTAGAGTATGTCCCAAGCATGGGGTAGTTATTCTAATAGCATAGTGTTCTACCAATTAGGGTAGTATTGCCTCTTATTAAAGATTGTATGCAAGTTCATTGTGGTAGTCCTAAGAGTGTTCATAGAGGTTCTTAGAAAGGTAGGACAAACGATCGGTCAGACACCTATGTAGGTGGCAATTTTGCTTTTTTTTTTTATCAGGGATACACTTATTCTTATGTGTTTGCTTATTATGCCCCATGAATAGAGTTATCTTGGGATTCTTTATTTGTGTAGTTATGTTTATCTACTCTTATAGGTAATTCTTTAGTAGTGGATCAAGTTTATACATCATGGTTTTTAACTATTTGAGAGTTTGATACTCATGTTGATATTATTGTGTTAGATATGGTGTATTTTAATGCAATTCTGGGCATGGACTGGTTATCCCCTTATAATGAGGTCTTGGATTGTTTTACCAAGACTGTTACCTTAGCTATTCCCAGTGTACCCCAGTTGTGTGGTAGAGATTTATTAGTCTTGAACCAACGAGGATTATTGCATATGTTTGGGATAAGAGACTTAAATTAACGAGATTCAAGTATTATCTTGCTTATATTCATGATGTTAGTGTGTAAAGTCCCTTGCTTGACTTTGTTCCTATCGTCCATGATTTTTCGAATGTTTTTTCTTCTGATCTACCTAGTCTTCCTCCTGAGCGCGATATTAAGTTTATTATTAATCTTGAGTTTGGCACCTGACCTATTTATATAAGACCTTACAGTATGGCTCTTGATAAGGAGATAAATTCACAACTTTACGATCTTCTAGGTAAGGGTTTCATTAGACCAAGTGTGTTGTCTTGGGGTGATCCTGTCTTATTTGTAAAGAAGAAGAATGGTTCCTTTCATATGTTTATTAAATATAGGAAGCTTAATCAGGGAATATTTAAGAATAAGTATCCTACTCCTTACATTGATGATTTATTTGACCAACTTCAGGGAGCAGCGATGTTTTCTAAGATTGAATTGAGGTTTAGTTACCATCAGTTGGGGATTCAGGCTAAGGATATCCCAAATATAGCCTGAAAAACTCACAATGGCCATTATGAGTTCTTGGTAATGTCTTTTGGGTTGAACAATGCCCCAACATCGTTCATGGATTTAGACTTTGAGAGATCATAGGCTTTTTACCATATTCTAAAAGTACGAGGTTTGGCTTAAATCTATTATATTTATAGGACATGTGGTGCCTAAGTATATAATTATGGTATACCCAAAGAATATTGATGCTATTCATAATTAGTCCAGGCCTACATCTCCATTTGAGGTTCATAGTTTCAATAGTTTTGTTGGTTACTATAGGTGGTTCATTGAGGATTATGCTACTATTGTAGAACCAATTACTAGATTGACCCGTAAAGAAGTTTTTTTTCTAGTAATGTGAGAAGTGTGAGTAGTGCTTTCAAAAGCTTAAGGGATTTCTCACTTGAGCTCCTACATTGGTTCTTTCTATTGAGGGTGAGGAATTTACTATATATTGTGATGCTTTCGGTGTTGGTTTGGGTTGTGTATCAATGTAGTAGAATTGAGTTACTATGTATGCATCAAGGTAGCTAAAGGTGCATTAGTACAACTACTCCGCTCATGATTTAGAGTTGGAAGTGGTAGTTATCACGCTTAAGATTTCGAGGAATTATCAATTTGGCATGCATTTTGAGATCTATGTCAATAATCATAATGATCAATATCTTATGACCTAGGAAGAGCTTAACTCTAGGTATCATAGTTGGATAGATTTTCTTAATGACTATGATATCTCCATTTTATACCATCCAAGCAAGGCAAATGTGGTAGCGGATGACTTGATCCAGAATTCGGTGAGAATGGGTAGCTTGGCATTATTTTAGTTTTTTAGAGGTTGTTGGCATGGTTCATCCATTTCTTAGCCAACTTGTTGGTACAATATAATACTTTGGACCCCAAGAAGATTCTTAATAGTGTTGAGGCGAGTTCTACCTTACTTATACTGATTTAGATTCATTAGTTTGATTGTATGAGGCTTTGTGTTATCCATGATCATGTGTTTAGTGGCGAGTTTAGGAAGCCTATCATAGAATTTGAGAATATTCTGTGGTATGATGGCTACCTTTATGTTTTGAGGGTTGAAGACTTAATTCAGCTAATATTGCGTGAGGCTCATAGATATAGATATTTTATTCACCCTAGTACAACTAAGACTTATATAGATTTGAGGAAGAACTATTGGTAGAGTGTCATAAAGAGAGATGTGATAGATTTTGTAGCTTGTTGCTTATGTCGGTAGTAGGTAAAGGCCAAGCATCAGAGATCTGGCAGCCTGATTCATAGATTTCCCATTCGCGAATAGAAGTAGGTGTGGATCACCATGAATTTCATCAGTGGTTTTCCTCATACCTCTCATGGTTCAAAAAAATTTTAGGTTATTGTAGATTGGTTGACCAAATTTGCATATTTCATTTCTATTTAGATGTCCTTCAGTGTTGAGAGGTTAGCCCGTATCTATGTTCATGAGATGATTCACTTGCATGGAGTGCCTATATAAATCATTTCAGACTGGGTCTCAGTATTCACTTCTAATTTCTAGATAGCCTTTTAGGATGAGTTCGATACCTAGGTGGATCTCAGCACTACTTTTTACCCTTGGACTAATGGGCTATTAGAGCCAACTACTTTAATTCTTAAAGATATTCTCCGAGCCTGTGTTATGGATATTAGAGGTCACTAGGAGCAACACTTAGTCTTCATGGAATTTGCATATAATAATAGCTACAATTAAATTATTGAGATGGCACTATTTGAGGCATTTTTATAGTATATGTCGTTGATCCCCAATTAGATGGTTCAAGACCTTCGAGGTTAGGCCCCACAGTACTGACGTGCTTCAATATTTATTATATATAGTCAGGGTGATTAAGGATAGGTCGAGGGCAGCTTAAAGAAGAAAGAAGGCTTATATAGATCATAGACATTGTGCCTTGAGATTCGAGTTGGTTATCGTTAATTCCTTCAAGTATTGCTTATAAATAGTGTGATAAGGTTTGGGAGAAATCCAAGCTTATCCTCAGACGTATTTAACCTTTTGAGATCTTTCACATAGTTGGGGAGGTGTCTTATGAGTTAGACTTACCCATATATTTTTGGTATTGTTCATCCATTTTTTCAAGTTTCTATATTGCACAGTTACATTCTTGATGAGTCTCTCGTAATTTGGTGGGACTCAATTTTATTGGATGAGACATTGACCTTTGTGGAGGAGTTGGTATTCATATTATCTAGGGATTTCGGGTGGTTGTACTCTAGAGAGATTCAAAATTTAAGCTTTAGTGGAGACACCACCCAATATAAAAGTCTACTTAACATATCCAAAGCGAGATGTAGGCCTACTATCCTTACCTGTTCAAGCCTTCAGGTATATCCTAACCCTTTGCTCTTGCAAATGAAAGTTATTTTAGTAATGGGTATTGTAATGACCCTCCAAGTCATTTTTTGTATTTCTGGACATATTCTCCTTTTAGAACATTTCTATAGCTACCCCCAAGTCGACTCTATGGAGATAATAGTTCATTTACCAAGTACTTTATTTTGGTTTTAGAACCAATTCCCAATGTTGATGTCTATGCAGGTAAGAATAGGCTATGAAGTGAAAGCTTCAGTCTATAAAACTCGTATACTAATTCTGATAGTTTCATCAGCACTGGAACGTTGATTTTAGGCTTGTGGAATTTTTGGTTTGGGTCCCAAGACTTTTAGAGTCATTTCAGACTATTCGCTAGAAATTGATAAAAATGGCCCATAGATGTGGGGCCCACTTTTCACTGAATCGACCACAAATGAAAATTTTGAATTCATCATTGAGTTTGGAATGTTGAATTTGATAGGGTAGCATAGTTTTTCTGCTTCACGGGATTCTAAGTTTGGAATGTCAAATTTTCCAAGTCTCAGCTGGTGCATCAACTAGTGCATTTGCTAAAGCGACACTTGGGTCGCTTTAGCGCTGGCCGCTTAAGCATCAAACCAATCGCTTAAGCAACCGGGCTTGCCAGCTAGGTTACTAAATTGAAACCATTCCACTAAAGTAAAGGCTTCTTAAGTGGCTTTTTGTCTGCTTAAGCGGAAGGGGAATACCCCAGCAGGTACCTCTTAAGCGGTACTTAGCCGCTTTTGTGGTGACCACTTATGTTGTCAAATGGATGCTTAAGAGGCACTTGGGAGGCCATTAAATGCATTTCCCCCCAATTTTCTCCCATTTTTTCACAAGTCTCAAGAGTTAAAACCTTAGAGAGTGTGGGAAATTGGGAGAGTAATTGTCAGGAGACTGTGGGGGTAATTATGAGCTTGATCTACTTATTTCCTCATCAAAATCTTGCTAAGTTTTCTTCAACTTATTCATTTAATTCCCCAAAGTATCCCTAAACTCCCTACATTATTGTTGGGTTTATTGTAGTGTCATTAGAGCTCAAAATTTACCCATTTTGAGGGTAAATGATCCTTGAGCATAGAGGGACGCATTAACTGTTTGGAATGTATGATTCTGTAAACGGGCCCCATAACGGATTTGATTGTGATTTTTGGACCTGAAGCATAAAAAATCAATATAGGTATTGTTATTCTCTTATTGCTGAGTAGATTACCTTTTTGATGGCATGGCATCATATGAAAGCTTCTTGAAAGGGAAAATTATTGATTTATCAGACTTCACTAGAATTTATTCGTTTTCCAGGTAGGATGGGCTTATATTTCTCTATGATTGGGATTAATTATAGTATGGACATGATATTACACTATTTTTGGGATGGGAATTAGGTCTTGGAGGTATATTTTGTATGATTTAAATTATTTTGCCGATTAAGGAGCCGTAATTAGGCATAATTGATTAAACACCTGATCTTTAGTTAGATTTGCTATATTAGGAATAAATTGTGGATTAACATGTAAGAAGTGAAATTAAATACCTTAGCCTAGTTTACAGTAGAATTTGTCGCACCCCTTTTTTTCAACCGAAAAAGATTAATTATGATTTTTAAGTTTGAAAGGGTTTTATTATTAAAGTGACAAAAATGAAGATTTTTTTTGAAAAGGATTATTTATATTCAAAACTCAAAGAGTCACCACTTGGCATTAATCGGGTGCGCCAAGTCACCTTTGAAAATCCTTTTTCAAAATGATTTTGAATCTTTTAAACTGATCCACGAATAAAGATTCCGGTTAAGGAATTTTGTTGACCGAGGGGAAGGTGTTAGGCACCCTTCAATCCCTTGGTTCGACCACGGTCGCTTGGTGGAGCATATCAGCTAATTTAACACTATGGATGTATAAACCACATAAAACACATAAAACAAGCAACAAAAAATCAAACAAATTTCAAAACCCAAAATAATGTCAAGTTCGAGTTATACAGTCCCAAAATAGAAAAATATGAAAATATAAATCATATTCTAAACTAATCCTAGACTAACATCCAATGCTTTACCCGATACCTCGGGCCTTCATCACAAATATCCTACGAAGACATAATACGTCGGGGCATTCCTCGGTGAATAAGTACTTGAAGTTTCAAGGCATTCCCCGGCTAATGAATATAATTTCAAGTCTTGTGTGATAAAGTAGGAAGAACTACGAACACGCACATTCAAACATTCAAACAAACACCACTCTTAAAATTTGCCTACCAGAACCTACTGTTTTCCTAGATAGCATCGACCTATCAATTAACGACATCAATGAATCAAAACAACAATATTCACTTTCTCACCTTTAATTTCTGCCCCAAAACAATCAATTTTAATTTTCAAATGAGATAGCATTTATCACATAATCCATAGTCAAGGGAATCAAACAACGAATTAAAACAACCAATAATTCACATCAACAAATATCAACCAACACGATATTTAATCCAATGCACCGAATATCATCAAGAATGAAAATAAAAGAGGCGAAAGAGTAGAATTGGACCTTATTTAAAGCTTTCAAATTCAATATTGAAAAGAGTCCGTACCAAAAACCTCAGATCGAATCACGATGATGAAATCAGTCTAACTACGATATACCCTGACCCCAACAAAATCATAAATAGAGAAGTCACAAACCCATTTTCTTACACATGATTCATTTCATCATTTTCTAGTGGGTTTTAACGGAAAAGGGAAGGAACAGGTTGTTTGGATCAGAAAATAAGGACGGGTAGGAGTCAGTTCATTGTTGCGATTTCACCGAAGATCTGACGAGCTCTGGAATTGACAGAATTAGAGAGTGGTCACGTTTTCTATCACTTGAACATTTTTTGGGACTAATTCCGACACCTCTTCTCTTCTCCCTTTCTCAGATCTGCATCAGTGTATCTATCTCTCCCTCTTTTCTTATCTACCTTCTCTCTCTCGATCTTTCTCATTTTTCACTCTCGTCTCAATCTTTGTGTTGTAATGGAATGTGTATTTATGTGAATATATGTGTATGGTTTCTTCCATGTGTGTACTAAGAAGAAGAAAAGGAAAGAAATAAAAATGGAATATCCCTTCGTCAGTGCCTCCCCAAATTCACGTAGGTGTGTGTATCTCCAAAAAAATAGAAGCCGATGGTGAGAATGATGATTGTCTATTTTGCCTCCTTTCCCCTAAATGTGTATGTGTCCCTTATTATGTTATGGTTTGTTACAAAATGAAGAAAAATATAAGGGGGTACATGGGGTAGGGAAGTGAGGTAGGGTAAGGGTAGGGGTGTGATGTGTTAAATTTTGCTTGGGTGAGTTGTTAATTCGTTAGAAGTTATTTTTTGTTCTTTTGTGAAGAGATTATCACCCGGGGTAGGATACATGGTAAGATGAGGATAAAAATGGATAAAAATGCTTTTGGGGATGGACAAAACGTGTCTACATCATGCCTATCTGCATTTAAATACAATGTGTTTTCATATAAAGACGTATACAGTGAGACATAATTTTGATCCGACCATTATTAAAAGGTAGAAACAAAATGAAGAAGGACAACCGAGCTAGAGAATCAAGTGAGGTCCTATCGAGGTTCAAGTCCACGACTCTATTATGTAACACCCCAATTTTTTGAACCGAAATGCTACACGGTGCTCATAACCCCGAAGGACCACAAGCTAACCCATGATTGATATCTGTACCTGTATACTACATTATATATCATAAAATACGGAAATATGAACATGAAAGGCCATAAGGTTCGAACTGAATAAACGTCTAATAACAAAATATTAGAAAAAGGTATAACAATACCAAAACAAGTCATAAATACTAAAAATAATGAGATCTGAATATCTAATCTAACATCTAGTCTGAAATTGTCTAACTGAACTGAATAAGGAGTTGAAGGAACATGTCTCCAACTAACTCCATTTTACAACTGAATAGTAAATGTAGCAATAATCATATCATCCTCGAATGAGAAGGACTTACTACAAACTCCGAACACTGGAATGCTACTGCTGATCTGGAGCTCGTGCCTCTGAACTTATGGTGTAACATAAGATAAAGCACCATAGCTCAAATGCATCAGTACGTCTGAATATACTGAGTATACAAGTGAGGTAGGCTAAATACAAAGGGTTATATAAATGAACAATGCTAACTAATATGAACGTGAGAATACATACATGTATAAACCACTATAACTGAACTCGTAATGATGCTGACAACTGAGTTTGAATGCTAACGACATCACTTTACTATTACTCAGGTACTAAATACATTATTGACTATTTCTGATAGTTCAAATTATAAAGAACTGGTTTGAATGACTGTGTCTAACAGTCCTGAAACTGAATACTAGTAACGTGAGCTGTGACAACTGATATAGCTGATATAACTGTAATGATTAGACTAATCGATATAACTGAAACTGAGCGACTGTATCTGGCAGTCTAAGTTCTGATGGAACTATCTGAGTTCCGTTCTACTTAGAGTAACTAAATCTGAGATCAGTCCTATCTAGCGGGTGATCATGAGTATACTGATTATAAGGATGATTTGACTTAGTCTGAGATCAGTCGTATCTAGCGGGTGAGCTTTAATTCTAATGATTCTGATACTGATTAATCATAGATGAGATCAGTCCTAGCTAATGGGTGATCTTGAAGTCTATTTACAATGATAAGCATTGACTGTATCTAACAGTACTGAATCTGTACTACTAAGCTTAGTTGACTGTTTCTGAAAGCCCCAATTATGTAACTGAAACTGTTGGATATGTTTATCTAACCAACATACCCTAAGCTAAGCTGACTGGGGTCCAATCTCTGCCCTGACTAGAAGGGTGTTAGTACCGTGCCACCAGTAAAGATATTTACAGTGGAGTCAGTCCTAATCTAGCGGGTGACTCCTGGGATCAGTCCTATACATATAAATGTGCTAACGGGTGACCCCTGAGTATGTCAGTCCTATCTAGCGGGTGACATCTTGTACCTATGCTAGCAACGTAGTTCTAGAACTTAGGAATTCCTTCTAGGGATCTCAGTCCTATTCTAGAGGGTGAGACCCTATCCCTAGGTTCGCTCGGTGCTGAATCCTACTCCCATCTGAAAGACGTTGAACTGAATAACTGGGCTGAACTAAATAACTTAACTGAACTGATTTGCTGAACTGACACTGATTAACTGAACTGATACTAGAGGTATTTTTTAGCGAAGCTAAAACTGAGTTTACTGGATTCCGATGACGGATAGAATATAATGAGTTATGAGGACTAATTAAGAGTACTGAATTTACTGATAGTTACTGTGATTACTGAGGTTACTGAGCATTGAGATAACTGAGAATACCGAACTACTGAGATTACTGAGTTTTCCTGAGTCACATGACTGACTGATTTCTATAGATCATGGCTTGACTGAGAGTATCATGAAAACATGACATGGCTCTAGGCACACAACTATATTTTTTGGGTACAAGTACATCCAGGACTCGATGGAAGGAAACTGACACACATGACTGACTTGATCATAAGAGTAGAGTCCATAATCCATAATATCATAAATAAGGGATTTCATACTAAGCATGGTTGTCAACAATCTATTTCATTGAAGGAAATTTCATACAACATGTATATACTTGCATAGCTTTCAATATCATGCTCATTACATATTACAAGCACAATCTATAATATCATAACTTCGGGAATTTCATGAAGTACGAGGGTATTCTACATCTTGTACATGAGTGGGTTTTACAAGTAAGCATAGCATAATTCCATAAGACTAGTTCATGAGTAAACCAACAGTGTTCACAAGACACATTATCAACATGGATGACATTGAATCATAGAGGCCTATCATGAATCCTTCACTTAGTAACAATTTAGCTATAATGCATGATTTCTAGTCTCTTAGGTATTTTATTAAACACCTTTCATGCACTCTTTAAAGCATAGGTGTATTCACAAACTTACACCACTTTAATCCACCCAAATTCATGGGTTCCAACTATATGATCACAATCTTCCGGGAAGTACATCAAATTCCCACTCTATAACACAAACCACAAACAACAACATGAATATAACCATATCACCACAAAACATTCATGATTTTTTTTATTAAAGATTGATTCTTGAACTCCACGAATGAAAGAAATCCGTGAATGAACACTACGCATGCCTTAATGGCGATGAAATTGTTGAAAGATTGGACCTTCAAGCTTGATTATGCAACCCTATTAGTTTTTGTCCTTCATGTGCTCTTGGATAATGAACTTAAGATGTTTATAGGGTTTTAATATGATTAGAAGCTATAAATTTCATGATTTTAAGTATTGGGACATGTAAAGAGTGTTAAAAGACTTAATTATCCTCAAAATAACTCAAAAACTAAGTGTTTTTTGTGGCCGAAATCATAAATATGCGTCGCACACCTCATCTCACATCCAAAGGTGTGCGCTGCACATCCTATCGCATAAGATAAGGCGTGAGTCTCACATGATATCGTAAACTTGAGGGTGTGTGACACACAACCTGTCATACACTTGTTCCAGTAGCCATGTACGATTGTTTATGCGTCGCACTCCTACTTTGTAGGGCCATAACTTCTTGCTCGGGTGTTGGATTTTTATAAAATTAGAATCGTTAGAAAGATAATTCGATCATCTACAATTTTGTGGGTATAAATCTACCAAAATGTCACATATAAATTAATTTATCCTTATTCAAGGGTCACTCTTGCGGAATCACGCACTGAAACTTGATGGATCCAAAAGCTGTTAGCTTGCCTTACTCTGAGTAACTCACATAAGCATGCTTAACACATCATAAGCTATCTTATCTCTAGGATACTGATTTTAAATCATGTACTTAAATATAAATCACAAGATATGAGGTTTCATACATAGGAGAACTGATTCATTTCCTATCTTGGAAACATACGGGGTATTACATGTCATTATATCAAAAATGAAAATTACAAGTTAAAAACATAAATAAAAATGCAAAAACTCTATCTATGCAGCTTTCCTTGACTCTTAATTTTCTACAACATTACCCTATTCTCCAGGCGGGCTCCTGTTTGCAATTTCTTCACCTTGTTATTCTGGTGGGCTCCTCACGTAAAATTTCATCACTCTATTTTTTGGGCAAGCTCCCAACTTGTAATTTCATCACTTGTTTCTTGTTTTTAATTTATTTACCCTATTTTTTAGGCTGGTTCCTGACTTGCTATTTTTCAATCTATTGGCTTTCAGTTTTTCACCTTGTTGCTTGACTTTCATATATTCGCCCTGTGCTTTGGGCGGGCTCCCGACTTGGTATTTTTTAATTTGTTGAATTTCGATTTCTTCACTTTGTAGCTTGACTTTCAAATTCTTCACCGTGTTGCTTGACTTTCCATTTATTCGATTTGTGCTTCGAGCGGGCTCCTGAATCACATTAAAACTAGAAAGAAAATTATCCCAATTAAAAATTATTATAAAGAGGGATTCCATTTTTTCCAGAAAAGTGATGGTCCAAATGCAAGAATTAAATTTTGCCCTATTTTATCATCAAAGGAATTTTGTGAAAGTCATATCATAACAACTTGAAAAGCCCAAACAAAGAAATGCATCTTCTCTAGGTTAATTGGAATGATTCGACTAGAACATGCATTTTCTAGGAGTCAAAGGAAAAGACTCGACTAGGAAGTACATTTCTAGTAATCAAGGGGAATGACTTGAGTAAAAGGTACATCTTATAGGAATCAAGGGGAATGACTCAACTAAAAGGTACGTCTTACAGGAATTAAGGGGAGTGAATTAACGAAAAGGTACTTCTTATAGGAATCAAGGTGAGTGACTCAACTAAAAGGTACGTCTTTTAGGAATCAAGGGGAGTGACTCGACTAAAAGGTACGTCTTCTAGGAATTAAGGGGAATGACTCAACTAAAAGGTACAGACTCAACTAAAAGGTACATCTTATAGGAATTAAGTGGAATGACTCGACTAAAAGGTAAGTCTTAGGAATCAAAGGAGATGACTTGACTAAAAGGTTTGTCTTCTAAGAATCAAGGGAGATGACATGACTAAAAGGTACATCTTATAGGAATCAAAAGGAATGACTCAACTAAAAGGTATGTCTTATAAGAATCAAAAGAGATGACTCGACTAAAAGGTACGTATTAGAAATCAAGGGGAATGACTCGACTAAAAGGTATGTCTTATAGGAATCAAAGGGAATGACTCTACTAAAAGGTACGTCTTATAGGAATCAAAGGGAATAACTCGACTAAAAGGTACGTCTTATAGGAATCAAAGGGGAATGATTTGACTAAAAGGTACGCCTTCTAGGAGTGAAGGCTAAATTTAATAAATGTTTCACCTAACAAGTAAAAACTGAAATCCCTGGACAAGGAAGTGTTTCTCCGAGGGATAAAAGATGATGAATTTTTACCATGACTT
The DNA here is from genome assembly GCF_002878395.1 of Capsicum annuum. Classification (NCBI taxonomy): domain Eukaryota; kingdom Viridiplantae; phylum Streptophyta; class Magnoliopsida; order Solanales; family Solanaceae; genus Capsicum; species Capsicum annuum. The sequence goes on along the minus strand of NC_061120.1, from coordinate 37,502,013 downwards.
GATCACTGAACCTGTGTAGCAACATTTCTCTTGTATTTGAAAAAGTGAGAGATTACGGCCTTGGATGTTTAGGCTTTGAAATCCTGACATATTTTTTGTTTCATCAAAGAAAACTTGTGAGTTAAAAAACATGGTAGCTGGCTTGTGGCTTTATCTTTTGCAGAAATTACTCTTACCCCAGTCACATTTATCCTTGCTTCCAACCATTAGCATATTTCATTTACTAACTGCATCATTGACCAAATCTCAGGTCATTAAGAGTGACTCTAAAACAAACACAATATCTATGCTTTGCCCTATTTCTCAGATAAACCCCTTTCAAACCTTGGTATTTCATGAGTTCCTAGAATTGTTTGTTGATAAAACTTTCTGCTTGCCTCATTTCGGCTCACAGTTATGTCTCTTTTATATGCTAGCTTTTGTCTTGCTTTGTACAATTAAAGAAGCTAGTACCTAGTTTTAGAAACTTTTCTCCCTTATTTTGACATAGACTTGACTTAAAGACAAGAGGAAAATGACAATGATTTTTTATTTAGTTAACTGACTCAAGAAAATAAAACAAAAGTAAAGAGAATAGGAAAAGACATTGAAGGTCTCCATTTAAAACAAAGAAATGAAAAATTTATCTAAAAATGATAGTCAATTCTAATGATTATGCCATGAATTTGGATTAAGCAGCTTGATCTTTTCATCCAAACTTTCTACCAATTGTTTTTGAGTTAATGGCCCTAAAACTGAGTTACTTCCTTAGACCCATTATATTCAGAGACCTTATTCGGCTAGTAGTGCCTTGAAGGGTTTCTGATAACATGCCTCTCTTATTTTCTTTCTCTCAGCTTAATATCTTTTTATTGCGTCCATGAGGGTTTTCAGTAATACGACTGTCATTTTGATTATTCTCAGCCCACCATCTCCTTATGGTGCCCGTGTGGGTTTTTACCAATAAGGCTCTCTTATTTATACCTCTCTCAGCTTACTATAGTTTTATGGTTCCCGAGAGGATTTTCACCAATAAGACTCTCTCATTTTTAGTTATCTCCTGATTCCTTATGATGAGGATAACAAGTAGTTCCTAAAGTGCATCATCATATCCATTGCATGTTTAGCCATAACATCCTCAACTATTGATCTAAAGGTCTATCTTTGGTTGTAACTTTGCTTTGGATAGGGTTAGAAGGAAAGGATGAAATGACGCCCAAACGATACTTGATGTGGGTTAGGACTTACAAAATTTGAAATTGACTCAAACAATGAGGATTAACTCATGCCCTAGTTTTTTTACTAAGAAATACTAAATTATTTATTTAGTTGGACTAAGCCCAGAGTATGGAAACCTACGTATCTTAGCCCTGAGAGAGGAGAATCAGGTCACACGTAGTTCTGGCAGCTTGTTCTTTTGCTTGATTCAAATTTCTTTTTTTCTTTTCCTCCTTTTCTTTTGAATCTCTTCTTATTTGTGATTATTCTGACTCTAATTTTCTTGAAACTATTTTCATCCTTTTTGGACACATTTTTCTCTTGTTTTTTGAAATTTTTTGACTCTATTCTTTTGCTTGACATTTTTGTTTTGAGCTTTGCTGACTCTATCTTGATTCCAAAAGAGGTGTATGAAAGAAAATAAAACTAAGGCTCAAATAGGGTAAATAAAGAATGACACAATGTTTGGATAGCAGAATGAAATGCCTTCGTCATATCAATCTTTGAAAATGCAAGTACATATCATGCAATTTAAAAGTTAGAGATGAAGGTCATGTGCAATATCTTATACAACATTAACTTTGACTGAGTCTATACGTCACTACTTTTTATGCACTTTTCTAGCATACAACTCCACTTTTGTTGTACATTCCTTACATTGAATGACTCGTGATTTCGTGGAGCTGATTTTCTTTCTGTCCCTCTTAATATAAGATCACGTATCCACTATTTGACCTAATTGAGGCATGTCTCACAATTAATGACCAAGTTATTCTTGTGATTCTCAAAAGATAATGGCCATAATTTTCAAAGAAGTCTTGAACTTGTCACCAAATATCTCAGCACTCTACTTATTTTCTCAGATGTTTTTCTAACTTTGGCCCTCTGATTCAATGTTTCATGGTTAAATCAAATTTTAAGATCTGGCTGAAAATTCCATAGGCATGCCATATCACTAGAATCAACATAAAATATACTGTACAAAGAAAACAAACAAACAACACATATTTGAAACACAAATGGAACGGGACATTTCATTTAGTTGAAATAAAAGATAGAAAGATTTGAACACAAACAACAAAAGAAATAAAACAATATAGATCCTGAACTGCAACCCTGAAATAATTTGGGTACCAGAAAAGAAAATAAAACAAACTACCAGACCTCTACCTAGCAGGGAGAGAAGTGACTACCCAATTATTGAGCTTGACATCTTAACCACTGGTTTGCATATCAGCATGACTAGAGATTTCCTCACTTTTAATGTTCTTCACCATAATTTATCCATCTTGAATCATCTTCTCAATTTCTCTTTTCAAATATCGATAATCTTCAATACTATGATCCTGAGCATTAGAGTAATCGCACATAGTATATTAGGATCAAAATTTGTTGAACGCCGATTAAGAGTGAAACCAAAGAGAGGAGTGATCATGCCCTACTGTACCAATCTTTGAAATAAACTGGAATACAACTCTCCAATCAGCGTGAAGCTATCTCTCAACTTTTACCTCACTTTATTGTTTGGCTTGGATCGAAAATTAGGCCTAGCAGAGCTTTAGTATGTTTGTGGAATTAGATGATGTCTTTGAGGAACTAGTGTGTTCCCCTGTGGGTAGGATGGAGGTTGAACATGTGGTTGTGCATTATTTACTGGATATGGAGGTGGAGGAGCAGAGTATAATGGATTTTGGGAGTGATTATGTGGAGCTTAGGCATGGACTTGGGTTTGAGCCTGAAGGTAATAATGACATGGTCTTCTTGATCGTGACTGCTATCCAGCTACAATAGGAGATACATCTTCCTCATTTTTCTTACCCCAACACTTCCTGAATCCTTTTGAATTGCTTGAGTAGTTACTTTCAATGTTGCAAAACTCACAATGCGATTGGTCTTAGTTCCATCCTCTATCATCTCCCCCATTTTGAGGACCTTAATAAATGGCTTGCTTAATGTAGGTAACAAGTATTGATAATTGTTTCACCCTGTGCTTGAGTAAATACCTCTACTATCTTACGTTTTTTTATTAGTTGTTTCACCCTAGAAGCTTGTTCACGCCATCTAATCTCATATTCTCAGAAACTTTCAGTACTCTTTTTCTTTAGATTAGTTAGGAATTTATCATCTGGAATCAACTCCATATTGTATTGGAATTGTTGCACGAATTCATTAGCTAGGCCATCCCAACTATTCCACCTATCAATATCCTGATCAATAAACTACTTTGAGGCTAGAACTAAAAGACTCTCACCGAAATATGCCATTAGTAATTTTTTCTTCCCTCCAACACCCCTTAGTTGGTTGTAATAATGCCTTAAATGTGCTACAGGATTGCCATGTCCATCATACTTCTCAAACTTTGGCATTTCAAAACCAAAAAGGAGATGAACACTTGGAAACATGCACAAATCATTATATGAGACACTTTTGTAGCCCCTAAATCCTTGGAGGTTTTTCTTATCCAGTTCCAAACTTCTCAATTTTATGGTTATTTTCTCTTGTTCTTTTGTTATAACAGGCTTCTCAATGTTAAGAGAAAATTTAGGCTGTTGAGTGTAGCCATAAGGACCAGTCGACTTAAATGTGGGCTCAATAGCATAATGTTGATCAGTAGAAGTATTCAATATAGGATCTCTCGCAGAGTGGGAAGGTACAACCACTGGATAAACATCAAACTAGGAGCTTGGGGTGGGGTTGGGGGTGCAAAAATGTGAATAACATGTGGAGCCGAGTATGTGGTAGTTTTGTATTGAGGAGTGAGGAAATGAGTATTGGAAGTGTTTGGGTAGTATTGTCCCGGAGTAGACCATAATGCATGTTGTGGCATGTCAACAAAAATAGGGAACTGTGCATGTGACACTGGAGGTAAGCTATAAAGATATTCTAGATTATTAGTGAGAACTAGAGGATGAGGCAACCCATTAGCCCAAGCTCGATGCATTTCTATCATTTGTTGCCTTAATTTTCGAATGTCTTCATTAGCTCTTAAATTCTCATTCCTTAAACTCTCTATCTGATTAGCGACAATAAACTCGATATCCTTGTTGGCCATAACCTTCTCTTCAACTTAGAGCAATATGAAGGACCAACCAAAATTCCACAAACCAACCACCTTATACTAAATGAACAAGAGATAGCAAATGCATCAGAGTTCAACAATTTCTCAAAACTTTTTCTACTTTTCTTTTGAAAAGATCACCAAACCCAAGAAGGGCGCCTATGTATCTCACCCCCTAAAGGGGAGAATCAGGTGTGTAGTTTGTGAAGTCTTGCCTAAATGGCCAACTAAAATCTTTTTTCTTTTGTTTTTGTTCTTTTTCTTGAAACTTTAAAAAGAAAAGGAAATAACAAATTTTCAAAATAATTGACGAAAATCTTTTTGAATTTTTCTGGTTTAAACTCCCTATAAAAAATGAAACCTATGATTACCAAAGAGAAATCTTTTTGGGTTTTCAATTTTGAATTTCCTATGAAAATGAAACTTGAACCAATTAAAGGAAAATCTTTTTGCATTTTTCTTTTAAGGAAGTATATGATACCTACTCTAATAAAGAGTGAAGAAAATCTTTTTGAATTTTTCAAATAAGATCCCCGAACCCACAATAGGTTGCGTACGTATCTCAATCCTGAGAGAGGAGAATCAGGGGTGTGTAGTTCGTCCAGATTGGACAATTAATGATTAAATAACAAACTAGACCTAACTTAAGAGACACGACCAAAGATAGGTGATGAAAAACATCAACAAAATCTCTTTTGAGTTTTCAATTTGACATTTCACACAAAAATGACATCAACAACTATGAAAGGAAAAATATTTTTTGGTATTTTCATTATAAAATATACAAAACTTTTACCATCTTTTTTTTGAAATCTTCTTTTATAAAAAAGCTCCTATTGACAAAAAATTTCTTTTTGAAGTTTATGAATTGAGAATGCTTGCTAAAGAAAACAAAAATCTTTTTGATGTTTTTGTTTTTTTGAAAAAAAAAATGAGTTGCAAAATGTAAAACTCTCTTTTTTTGGATTTTGAAAAATAAAAGCCATAAAACTCTAAACAACTACAAAACTCTTTTTTCTTCATTCGCCTTTTCTTTCCTTTTTTTTTCCTTGCCTACATCTTCTTTAATTCTAGCACAATGTTTTTCCCCAAATCAGTCCATCAAATGACCACGTTATCATTAAAGATGAGACATTTAGCATGTAGGGATACTTTAGAGGTGGTTCTCCTACAAAGGGCCATGTGGGTCCTACTAGGTTTCAACATGATGCAGATAAGCATGACCTAAAGGCTAACCTACGCTGGGGTCTACTAATAAGGCTGTTCGGGGGAGTGTATGGTTGATAGTGGATTCCTTTAGCTATCCACCTACTCCATACAACCCAATGGCTCTCTCTCCTAAACTAAGGGTGACTCAACTATAGGTCGTGTACACACGTGTACTATAGAATTGTTGTAAAAAGAAAGACACGGGTTATGCACATGATGCTAGATAAAAGAGGTAACACATAAAGTAAAAATTGTAAACAAAGAGCACGTAGACACTCAACAATGATAAACAATAATACAAAACAACACAAACAAAATGTCTATACACCTATAGTGCCAAACTAAGCCGATACAACTCCAAAATAAACTCGAATTCTAAAAAATTCGCAGCAGAGTATCCAGAGCTGTCACACCCCTTTTTTCAACCGAAAATATTAATTATGATTTTTAAGTATGAAAGGGTTTTATTATTAAAGTGACAACAATGAATATTTGTTTCAAAAAAGATTATTTATATTCAAAACTCAGAGTCGCCACTTGGCATAAATCGGGTGTGCCAAGTCACCTTTGGAAATTCTTTTTCAAAATGATTTTGACTCTTTTAAACTAATCCATGAATAAAGATTCTGGTTAAGGAATTCTGTTGACCGAAGGGAAGTTGTTAGGCACCCCTCGATCCTGTGGTTTGACCATAGTCACTTGGTGGAGCATATCGGCTAATTCAACACTATGAATGAATAAACAACATAAAACACATAAAAAAAGCAACAAACAAATCAAACAAAGTTCAAAATCCAAAATAATGTCCAGTCCGAGTTATACAGTCCCAAAATAGAAAAATATCAAAATATAAATCCTATTCTAAACTAATCTTAGACTAAGATCCAATGCTTTACCCGATGCCTCAGGCCTTCATCAAGAACCTCCGTCAAAGACATAATACGTCGGGGCATTCCCCGATGAATAAGTACATGAAGTCTCGGGGCATTCTCCGACAAATGAATATAATTTCAACTCTTGTGCGATAAAGTAGGAAGAACTATTCACACACACATTCAAACATTCAACAAAATACCATTCTAAAAATTTTCCTACCAAAACCTATTGTTTTACTAGCTAGCATCGACCTATCAATTAACGACATCAATGAATCAAAACGATAATATTCACTTTATCCACTTTTAATTTCCGCCCCAAAACAACCAATTTTAATTTTCAAATGAGATTTCATTTATCACATAATTGATAATTAAGGGAATCAAACAACGAACTAAAACAACAAATAATTCACATCATGACATATCAACCAACATGATATTCAATCCAATGTATGGAATATCATCAAGAATGAAAATAAAAGAGGCAAAAGAGTAGAATTGGACCTCATTTGAAGCTTTCAAATTCAATATTAAAAAGAGTTCGCATCGAAAACCTCAGATCGAACCTCGATGATGAAATTATTCCAAATTTGATATACCCTGACCCTAACAAAGTCATAAAAAGAGAAGTCACAAACCCATTTCCTTACACATGATTCCATTTTATTATTTTTTGGTGGATTTTAATGGAAAAAAAGGAAGGAACAGGCTATTTGGATTAGAAAATAGGGACGGGAGAGAGTCGGTTCATTGTTGTGACTTCGTCAAAGATCCAATGAGCTATGACAGTGAGAATCAAAGAGTATCATCTCTCTCAGATCTACATTAGTGTATCTATCTCTCCTCCTTTTTCTTGTCTGCCTTCTCTCTATCTTAGTCTCTCTTATTTATCACTCTCATCTCAATCTCTATTTGTCAAAGGCATGTGTATTTATGTGAATATGTGTATATAGGGTGTCTTCCGTGTCTGTATCAAGAAGAGGAAATGGAAAGATAGAAAAATGGAATCTCTCTTCGTCAGTACCCTTCTCAAAATCGTGTAGGTGTGTGTATCTCCAAAAAAAAGAGAAGCCGATGGTAAGGATAATGATTTTTTATTTTGTATTCTTTCCTTTCAATGTGTATGTGTCCCTTATTTTGTTATGGTTTGTTATAAAAAGAAGAAAAATGTAAAGGGGGTACATGGCGTAGGGAAGTGAGGTAGGTTAGGGGTAGGGGTGTGATGTGTTAAATTTTTTTTGGGTGAATTGTTAATTTGTTAGAAGTTATTTTTTTTATTTTGTAAAGAGATTATCACCCGAGGTAGGATACATGGTAAGACAAGGATTAAAATGGATAAAAATGCCTTCGGGGAAGGACAAAATCACGTGTCTATAGAATTTACCTTAGGATGGATTTTGAGGTTAGAAATGGGTCCCTCTATCCCACCTTAGCCCAAGACAACTATTAGCTCCTTATAGACTCAATGGACATGTTGTGTTATATTAAAGTAAATTATTGAGCTTGAGGAGATTTAGATATATGATGCTTTATTCTGTATTGGTACATGGGAGATAATATTAGTTTTGGTTTGAGTCCGGTGACTTATGATTTTAAGACTATTTCGGTCCAAAATTATTCATGATATGAGTTTTGGTTCAAGTTTGGCAAATGATGACATGTGTTCTTGTTCAAGTTTGGCATTAAGTGGTTTTTTATGATGGTTATGGACCCGATTCAAATCTAATGCCTTACGGTATGGAAGGTTCCATAGTTATGGTTTGAGATATTGTTAGTGTAATTTATGTTATTATTTCTCCTTGATTGCACCCTATGGGCTTATGAGGACCCGTGCTGAGTTATATCCTTTCTTGCACCTTCTGGCTTAAGGGGGCTAGTTATGTAGTGATAGCTATGTTTTTTGTAAGATTATACTAGTTATTTACCAATAATATTTGAAGTATTACTCTTGGTTTTACCTCTTACCTTGACTTATCTGACTTATCACACATTTTATTATATTTATATTATGATTTAGCTCAGTTGGCCGATGATTTCTACAGAGTACCCATGGCTTTAGTACTTATAATACATTTTTATACCCTTTTTATGAATAAGTAATATTTCCCACTATTGACTCTGAGATTTGTGCTGGTCAGAGTTCAGAGACTAGGTGAGATCTCAAAGTAGGATTTGACCTTTTCTCCTTCTTTTGCTTTTGCTAGTATTTTCATTTTTTAGACTATTATACATTGACTTGATAGTACTCGTATTCTTTTGGATTAGAGGCTCTTGTACCGAAATTACTAGGTCATGGGATGTTGTTATTTCTCTTCCATAATGTTATTATTATATGATTTATGTCTTGTAATTTCTTTATTCGTACTTCTACGACATTAATGTCATTTTCCACCAATTATCTCATTACTTGTAGTTTTGGGATATGGTTTGGCTTACCTACTGGTGGGGGTAAAATAGGTGCCATAATGATTCGAGATTAGGGTTGTGACAAAAATGATCAAAATGCATACAATGGGAAAATCACAAATTCAAATCATTACATCTACAAATTCAAATATTAGGAACTTTTGAGAAAAAGGGTTGATCCAATAAAACTGGAAAAAAAAAAGAGTTTTAGAGAAGAGAGTAATGAAAGTGATCAGAGGAAGACATTTTTTCATACTGAAAGTTGGTATCGTATAGGTTCAAAACAAACTAGTATGATGAGAAAATTGCTACTGTTATTACATAAAATTAACTTTGCCTGTTACTTTACAACTCTTATCGTACCCAATAAACCTATCAAAGAAAATATATGGTTCATCTAATTTATAGCTAGAGTTAGAAGATGGTGTGAAGAAAACTAAAAAAGATGAGATAATTCTAGAAAATTACTTCATCATTGATGATCTTTAATTTTTCTAGAGAAATGGTTACAAAGAATAAAAATAAAGAGAAAGAAAAGAAATCGAGAGAGAAGTGTGAAAAAAAACATACGAAGAAGTGATAGAAAAGTGTACATAAATGTATCAAGATATATAAGGTCAATAAAATCTTTTAACCATGTATGAAGTGTAATAAAGTGCAATCTTTAAGCAATTTTCTTATGCGGGACAAAATATGAAGACCACTTCATTTAGGGGACACTTTGTGTGATTTCCTACTTATGTTTGGTATGCTATGTAGTTTTTTCTAACATTCTCTATCTGCTTTTTCTTGGTGACTAATTAATGTCCTTTTAGGCCATTTAACAAAATTTTACATATATTAGTCGAAGAAATTATAATGGAAATTACCTCTAGTATCCCCAAAAATGTCCCGTCTTGAACTTTTGTCCCTTAAATATTTGGTCTTAAATTTTTGTCCCCCCCAAAATAAGTCCTAATATTTGTCGATAAGGAAAAACTTAGGGTCAATTGAGAAGGTTCACCATCTTAAAATTTCCTTAGCGTGTGCCTTATAGGCAAAAGTTAGAATGTATTTTTTATCGATAAGATATCTAAGTTCTAACAAGGCTTCTGGTCAGTTTATGTAAGTTCATTGTCCTGAAATATCATGAGCATTTGCCTTATGGGAAGGAGTTAGAACATGTTCCTAATGGGAAAGAGTTATTAAAAACGAACAAAAAATTAAGGCCACCCCTTATGGAGGCCGACGTTTTAAGAATTTTCTTATGAGGGACAAAATTCAAGATCAACCTTTTTTAGGGACATATTTGAACTTTACTCAAAACTACATCTAGTGTCCGATTTTGAATTTTTTTCTCCCAAATTTTAGGTCTTTAATTTTTATCCTGTAAAGTTTTTGACTCTAAATGTTTTCTTTGTTCAATAATTTCTAATTTTTTTCTATAAGGCAAAACTTGTGGGCAATTGAACAAGTTCACTGTCTTGAAATGTCTTGGGCATTTGCCTTATGCACAAAAGTTAGAACATCTTAATGTTTGTTAAGCGGAACTAATAAGTCAACACAATCCCATATATATGCTATTTTTGTATGATTTTTCTTTTTTAATGTTCCCCCCCCCCCTCTTTTACTTGGGCATTGGATAATGTCCTTTTGGTCTATCTAATAAATATTTAACATATGCCAGCCTAGAAAATTACACCTACTGTTTGGTCTTGATTTTGTCCCCCAAATATTGAGTCTGGAATGTTATCAATGTAACACAGTTGAAATTTTGGGAAATTATTTTTGTCCTTAACATGCTTGAAATATCAATTTTGACTCAAATTATTTTCAGGGATGTTAAAAAGGTAACCCGAAAGAGTTTTGGAATTTTTGAATGGGGTTCAGGCCAATTTTGTTTCATGGAGGCAGTAAGCCTCCGTAATTGACATGTGTCATGGAGGCTAGTCTCCATGAGAGCCTCTGTGTCACGGAGGTGTGTTTCCATGATAGTGTCCGGGACACGAAGGATAGGCTCCGGGATGAGGTCCATTCTATGGACCTATGCCAATTCTGGTTGTTTAATTTGGATGAAGGGTAATGAGATACTTTCAATTATATTCAACCTTTAAACATTACATAACAATATTCCCATCAATTTTCATGACACAACATCAATTATTTCACTCTCAAACTCCAAATCCAAAGAAAGAATAAGAGTTTTAACTTATGTTCACCATTTGGGTTCCATATTCTCAATTGGTCACAAATATTTGTGTGTCTAAGGAACGTATCTATTTTTCTATACTTATACTTTTTTTAATGTAATGAATTGATTATAAATGCATGGTTTTGATGTGTGTTTTTACATAGTTGAGGGCTTTTGACATGATTAGTAATTAAATTGATTTTTTCATGGTTTATTATGCAATATTCATGTTTTATAATTTATTCTAAACATTGTAGGGTGCGTGGGAATGGTGAAAAAACCTAGGGGTCATGTATAAACCCTAATTTTATGATTTTTCCATGATTTATGGTTTGAAAAAAAAAGTGTTGTCAACCTGTTTGTGAAATTGACAATGAATATGATTTTGTCATATTGTTTGACTTTTTCACTTGAACAAATGTCGTAGTATAAAAGGTTAATGAACCATGGTTTGCTTTTTGTTGAACATGGGGTATATGATTCACTGTGTGAATATCAATTGATTTAACGGGTTAGAGTCCTAAAAGGCTAAGAGTTGATATGTCATAATAATGAGCTCGCAAGTGATACTGCTATGATGATATCAATGGGATACCTTAATGCATAATTGGTTCAATTAATGGGAATGTGTGTTAAATACCAAAATTAGGCTTAAAAAATGGTTGTGTAGATAATCATAGAAGGTGGAGGTCCCGGGGGGACCAATACTGGAAACTGCGCTAGCTGATGCAGGGCAATATGGCTTGAGTATTCAAGTCCCCTTGCTAAGACTAAGTGTTTTGAGTCCACCTTATTATATGATTCGGAGGTTCAATTCCCCCATATTACATGACATGATTATGTGCTAAAGTCACCTTAGTATATGATTGGGAGGTTCAAGTCTCCCGTGCATATATATGAGATTATCATCCGGTTCGTATAGTTGCACGCATTGGGGCACCCGACCAGGGGATGAGAGCTAGAGCCCATATATCCCGTGGGTAATATTATATGATGGTTTACCTACACAATCCAGGTTAATAACTTTAAACATCCATGTTAATCCTTGTTCCCTACCCCGACATGTGATACACACACACATATATATATATATTTGCATTTGATGGTGTGCATGAGTTTTGATAGGATTTGAATCATTCCACAGGAAATTATAAGTTCCCTTATCCTTGAGTTACATGCTAACACTCCAACCGCTAATCGTCTTCAGACACTGTATCCCCACACGATATAGGAATTGTCCATCCTTGCACTCCTCCTGCACAGTGATCAGGGGTTCGTATTTGGTTCGTGAGTTGACTTGATGTGGTGAGCTTCCATATTTCGGAAGACATCATTTCATGGTTGGTTTCTTATGTCATAGACTTTATTTCATATTTGTTTTGGCTATGGTCGGGTGCATGTCCCGACACTTTATTAGTACTATGTTTTGCTTGAGTCTTTGTGGGTAATGTGGACTTAGGTATTATGGATGGTTTTTGGATATTGATACAATACATATCCTTGTTGGATTTCTTATTACATTTTGTCTTATGTCGGTATTTATCCGTTGCTAGGTTTTTTTAGTTGTATTGGAATAGGATTAGGAGGCAGTCTCCAGTACTTGTGGACTTGGGATGCTTTTCATGGCCAAGCCCAGGATTGAGTTGTGACATGCCCCCATATATTGGGTCTTGAATTTTTGAAGAAACCAAAGAGAATTGTGAACAAGAGGAAGAAGGAAAGCTCCTGGTGTCAAAATGATGCTCTTAGCATATCATCTAAGATGTAGTTCTTCCTAGAATTGGGAATACTGCTGCCTGATTAAGGAACTAAGGATAAGATTGAAACGGTTATGGTGAAGGGATATCTATCTGATCCAACCAATTTCGTAAAGCCCATGATAGAAATAGAACGAAGGAAAGTATATAGACAAGATTGTTTAGTTCTATTATATTTGTATTTTCTATTATATTAGATATCGGTAAATCGATTGGCAATACCCCCCTCCCCTACTATTTGGTTTGGTTTAATAAGTTATAACAGTTGTTTATAAGGCAAAATTTTTGTTTGATTGAATAGGTTTACTGTCTTAAACTGTCTTCAACATCTGTCTTATGAAGAAAAATTAGAACATCTTAAAATTAGTAAGTCAAGACCACCCCTTATAGAGGCTATTTTTTATGATTTTCATTTTTTTATGTTTCCAGTTGTCACTGTTTGTCGCGGGCACAACCTTGACAAGTAAGCCCATCCCCCCAAAGCTAAAAAAAATCTCGACATAATAAGAAATAAGGCAAGGTGAGACTTAGTCAGACCAATACAAAACATAGATAAAGTGAAAGTCTGAAAGAGTAATATTGAACCCACAAAAGCTGGTGACATGAATGAAGAGTAGGTAATAAATGGCAGAATTTGAAAATACAAAGTCTGTCTATAAAAATGACATAAAGACATAAATAAAGATAGGATAAGATCCCAAAAAGGAAACTATAAACTCTAAAGTTCTCTTGTACCTCAGAATGCACCAACTAAATAACATAAACTCAGCCTCAGTATGTCATACTCGAGCTAGGATCTGCACCAAAATGACACAGTAGGAGTGAGTACGGTCCACTTATACTTAATAGGAATAATACACCAATTGAGAAAAGTAGAAAATAATATAAGTAAAGAAAACTATGAGCACATCACCAGTAAACAGAAAAGTTCCCAAATGGTAGCTTAGACCATCTCTACTAATAGTCCTAATTCAAATACTGAAATAAAACAACACAAATATACACAAAAAATATACGGGAGATAAACATAAGCCAATGATAACTACAAGAATCATGAAAGATGCATATGCAATGTAATACAATATTGATGGGATAAATAGTGAAAGTCATCGCATGACTTTCTGTATAAATCTACCTAGCTCAGAGCTCCTAAGATAGGACACATGGGGACCGATATACTATAACTCATATCTCAAATCTCAACCAACCTTTCTGACTCGTGTTACCGAAGACGGCTTTTATAAAAATATCTCTTTCTTTATAAAAAATAGTGTTCCTCAAAGGCGTCGTATCACATGAATATATATATGTATGAGATAAGAATGTAATGCTAACAATCAAATCAGTATGAAGATATCCAATCCATTCAATATGTATATAAGTGAGCCCAGAAATCAACTCAACATGTCCACAATTCATGATTATCAACACTAATTAGGCACAAGAGAAATAAATATCCATGTAATACATTATTAATATCATATGAACCCCTAACTCAGACATTTTTATCATGATAAAGGCAACCTATGTTCAATAAGTCCTATAATGACAATTCACACCCTCGCACGAGCATTATATCTAGAATAAAGGAATTTAAATGCATAGATTAGGCCAATGATGTCAAATAAAGCCCCCACACAAGCAACACATAATATAAGATATCATAAGTCAATAACTATAGAATATATTCCCCCACTCGGGCACACAACACTAAAAATAATATCGTAATATAAACCCCATAGTTATTTTTTCCAACTCATATCACGCTTTACTTATTTATTAATTACCTATCACAATTCGAAAGAAATTAAGCCTTACAAAAATAAGTTAAGTCATAACGCCATAACCTACATCAAAATGAAAAAATTCAAGCCAAAATACTTCTACATGAAGTTTCCCCTTTTGATCAGTCTTAAAATCAGCAATAATATTCAAACATAGCATCTACGTGTTAAAAGATAGTGATCTGTATTGCCCATATTTGAGTCGGGTCCAAAACAGATTCAAAAAATGAGTTAAAAAAAAGGTAGAATCAAAATTTTATTTTGGAAATACATTCCCCAAGGTTAAAGGAATCTATAGTTGAAAAGACGCATGCAAATGAGTTAAAGTCAAAGTCAAAATCAAAGAAAAGTCATTTAAATTTTTTCAAATAAATTCTCAAATCCCTTGCTAAAAATATAAAAGTGTATTTTGATGATATAAATCAATGAAAAGTAATGAAATTTTTGTTTTGTTTCTTAACTAAGCTTAAACGGTGATGAAAAAACCTTACAACCCATACAAACCCAAAGCTCAAAGTCCAAAAATGGTGAAATATAAAAAGGGGCTAATAGATTGCGGTTGCCTCTTAAGTGGCTACCGCTAAAGTGGTACCATATTTCTCAAATGGCTATCCCTTAAGCAGTCTTGGGCTATAAAAGTGGCTTCCACATATGCAGATACTGGTTGCTGAAGTGGTTGCACCAGATATCAACAATTGCTGATTTTGGTGCAAGTCGACCAAGCTCCAAACGAACCTTCATGATTTGATTGGGACCCATAGAAATAAGCCATATATGCTACTAGGGTATTTTCGATGTTCTGGACTCAATGGCAATGCGAATTTCTGAAGGAAGGTCATTTTCAACAAATTAACCCACTGGACCCCTTTAAGGCATGTTTCACTAGTTTTACAAGTAGGAGGTCGAAATACAAACTAAAAGTTCTGAACTCGAATCAACCCAATAACTAACCTAAATTCAACATTTTGGACATAATAAAACTGTCCTAATCACCATTTGATATTCAAAACAACAAATATTGACCAAAGTTAACTATAGAGCTTTTTAAACCTCGAAAAACCACAAACTTGTCTAAATTACACCCAATCACATCGAGAATTATGCCAACCATCACACACCCCAAAATCAATAAGTAGCAACTATATATAAGGGGAATTTTTTCAAAACACATAAAAAGCATGATTTCACACACCAGGTCACTACCGTATCCACTATTAAAACTCTAGTTCTTCCTCAAACGAAAAGGTAAGGAGATACCTGAATCATTAAAAAGTTGAGGGTAGCTACTACATATGTCGGACTCGACTTTCAAGTAGCCTCCTCAATAGGATAGTGTCACTACTGAATCTTAACCACATGATTATCTCAAGAATGCAATCGTCTAACATCCCTGGCCAAAATAGACACTGGCTGCTCTTCAAAGATCAATCTCTCATCGAACTAAATTGAGTCCTAATGAAGCACATGAGGCTTATTAAAAATATAGCACCAAGGCATAGAAACATAAAAAACTAGACAAACACATAAAAAGTCTAGAGGTAAGACCAACTCAAAAGCAACCTCCCCTATTATTCGAAGAATCTCAAATGATTCAATATATATAGGGCTCTATTTTTCCCTATTTTTGAACCTCATTACTCCCGTCATGGGTAACACATAAAGGAAGACTCGATCACCAATCCCAAACTCACAAAGTCTACTATTTACAGAACATTTTTTCCTACTTTGGGATGCTCAAAGTGTATCTTGAATCATTTTAACCCTTTCCAAAGACTAGCAAAGCAAGTCAGTACCACGGGGTCTAACCTATTATGTCGCAAACCAATCAATAGTAGATTGATCACATCTACCATACAAAGCCTCAAAAGGTGCTATTTCAATACTAGAATGGTAGCTATTACTATTAGTAAACTCTATAAAGGACAAATATTGCTCCCACTAACCTCTTATCATCAAAAACCTAAATAGTCTACTTTGACTGACCATCGATCTGAGGTTAAAAAGCTATGCTAAGATCAACCTGAGTACCTAACTCCTCCTAAATTGTCTGGCAGAAGCTAGAAGTTAATACAGACCCTCTGTCTAAAATAATGGACATGGGTACCGGATGAAGATGAACTATTTCTTAAACATAGATATGAGCTAGCATCTCGGCACTAAAGAAATTTTGAATAGGTACAAAATAGGCTAATATGGTCAATTAATCCATGATGAAGAAAATTCTATCTACACTACAAAACGAAGGAGTCAACCCACTCATGAATCCCATAGTGATTCACTTTCACTTCCCACTCAGAAATGGGTACTCTTTGAAGTAAACCACCCAGTCTCTGATGCTCAGCCTTCACCTACTGATAACACAAGCAACAAGCTAATCTCACCACTCTCCCCTTTCTATGTTTGACATTGTAGGTATGTGATATATCTAGAGCATCGCCTACTCCATATGTGGATTAATGTATTGAGGTTACTCATATGGTAGAAATTTGCATGATTAAGGATGTGGCTAACCCAATCCTTGCACATTGAGTGCATCCACCAAATTATTCTGGTATGGAAAATTTTGAGGGGCATTTTATTCTATCTAAGCCTATTAAGAAGCTAAGTGTGAGCATTGATATATATATGAGAAATCAAGGAGTTGATACCACTACGACCACAGGCGGTGAGGGGGCACGGGCACATCCACACTAGCCCTGTACTTCAGCACCAGTTAAGGCTTCCATTTCTCCCTCTCTTCTGATAGCTATTGGGTTTATTAGTGTTTTGTATGAGTTTTTGTAGTAGATGGTTGAGAAGCAGTAGGAGGTGACTGATCACCTCACCTAAACAGAGACTCAGTTAGCTATATTCTTCGGTCTGATCTAGCCATGGGTCTAGACCGTATTAGAGGCCTCTAAGGCTAGATTTGAGGTGAGGATGATGACAACAATATAAGGGAACGGTAGAGAGTTGCATTCCCATATAGACACTTTTGAGACTCTGATGAGTGTATGACTGTGGGAGGTCCAGGTGCCTGACTTTTTGGGCCTACCCAAGGAGATAGCCACATTGAGCTTAGAAGCACGGTCATTATTTGGGAGATATTTAGGTCATTCCTCCAATCATTCCATCTTTTGCATAGCTATTACCCAACCTCCTAATATGGTATTTTATTTACTTATAAAGGATGATGTAGCCCCAATTATTGGGGCCAAGAGAGGTCATTAGGAGGACTTATAGAACCCTAGGATATCTTATCAGTAGGCCATGAAAAGGGCCACACATGAGTTGGTTGTTCAACGTTCGATTGATGAGTGGAGACATATCAAGATGGCATCAAACTCCTCCTCTAGTCGCGCCCCACCACCACCTCCTCTAGTTGAGCCACATGATACCCCAAAAGGGGACGAATCACCTTCGAATGCCTAGAGCATCCCATTTATTTCCCTATACCCTGTTGTATTTATTTCCTAGGATTCACTAGGGATAGTGTATCATCTTTTAGTTGGGGGTAGGGGTGTACCACAATTGAGGATTTTTCTTGTCGTGATTCTTTTCCTAGCGACTATAGTATCCTACTAGAATCGGCATGCTTAGGTTGTGTTTGTGTCATTATATGTGTTATGTTTTGTTTGTGTTTAATTAGGAGAAAAATAATGAACCTAATGGTAGTTGATATGTTTTGTTTATTCCTAAGTTTTTTATGAAAAATAATATATCTACAATAATTTTGTGAACTGTGTAAAGTAAATATTTGTTGCCATTGTAAATCTTATCGTGGCATTAGTATTAGGGATAATAGAACCGGAAGCTTAGCATTGCATGAACTAGATAGGTAGTAGTTGGTGATACAACCCTGTACCATGGGTGTGTGAGGTACTTTCCCAGTTTTATGTGTCCATTTAATCCAGAACTTTTCCAGATAGTCTTACCTAGATTATAGGATAGTTGGTTGGGACATGATCATAGGCCCTTTTTTACTTAGTCCACTCTTAGCCTAAATAACCATCCAAAATGTTAATAAGTATCCCTTGATCCCTGATTTGAGCCTACATTGACCTATTTTCTTGTTTTCATCTTTTTACCTTCTCAATTAATTACAATAAACCTATTTTGGCATTGGTCCCTCTTTGGACACTGTGCACCTCAACTTAGGAAAATCGCCTAAGTTGAGGGTGGCTATCATAGGGGTCTGTAGTTAAAATTATGTATGCAGAAAGGTGTTAATATAAAAGAAAAAAGAAAGTAAGGTTGGGTGTAGTATTAAAAAGAGAAGAAAGAAAAAAGTGGAAAACTTGAAAAGGAAAAGAAAAAAGAGAAAAAACTAAATAAAAAGCAAGAAAGAAACCATACCTAATCGGAAAAATCAATAAAGAGGAGAAAAAGGATAAATAAAAAGAGAATGGTTGAGAAGTGGAGTCAAAATATAAGTGTAGTGTCAAGAAGGCTAAGTTACTATATGCAAATGTACCATACGTTCCCCCAAGCCTATATTACAAGCTTAGAAAAATCCTATAGTGAACCTAGTCCAACTGTCCAAAAAACTAAGGTATAGAAAATAAGGGCAAGCCTATGGTATTTTATGTACATTGATTGGAATTTCTTTTGTGAGAGTGAGTATATTGACATAGTGTAACGCACCAAATCTAGTACCTGGAATGATACACGGTGCTCATGACCCTAAAAGGGCACAAGCTAACCCATGACTGATATTTGTACCTGAACACTGCATAATATACTGTATAAATGCGGAAATAAAGGTTGAGAGGACATAAGGTTCAAATAACTAATAAAATATAACATCTGAGAGTATGGTATATCAATACCAAAATGAAAACTGAAATAAATTATCTGAACATACTGTGTCTGGAAGCCTCTAAATTGTCTAAAAACTGTGGAGTTAATGGGACATATCCCTAACTAAATCAGAACTACTGAAATAATAAAATAATAAATAATCATGTTATCCTTGAATAATGAGGACTCACTGCTAGTCTGGCTGCTGAACGTCTGATCGACTAAGGATACTCTAGAGCATGTACTTCTGAACCTATGGTATAAAACACCATAGCGCAAATGCGTCAGTATGATTGAATGTACAGGTATGCAAGTGAGGTAGGCTGAACGCAAAAGGTTTAACTGCATAAACAATGCTAACTACTGAATAACATGAACGTGATAATACATGTATGAAGAAGTGACTGTAACTGAATTCATGATGAAACTGTCTACTGAGTCTGAATGCTAATAACATGAGTTACTGGTAACTAATATAGCTGATACTGAGCGACTGTGTCTGACAGTCTAAGTTCTGATAGAACTAGCTGAGTTATGTACTGAACTGAGCAACTGTGTCTGACAGTCTAAGTTCTGATGGAACTAGCTGAGTTCCATACTGAGCTAAGCGACAGTATCTGACAGTCCTGAGTTCTGTAGAACTATATGAGTTTTATTATTAAGACTGGGACAAACTGTAACTACAGGAAGTAGTCATCTAACCGACATGCCCCAAATAAAGCAATATAGCTGAGTTGGGGTCTAATCTGTAACCCCAATTGGAAGGGTGTCAATACCGCGCCACTGGTAAGGACAAGCTGTGAGTGACCCTCATCTGGTAGGTACTCTAATGAGAATGGTGGGACCCTCATCTAAAAGGCTAAGATAGCTCATCAACCGTCGACTGGCAGGTTGATTTCTCAACCTACGCTGGCTAGGTAGTTTTGGAATGCAAGGATTGCTTCTAAGAATCACACCCTTAACTGACAGGTGAGTTCCCATTCTTGGGTTCACTCGGTGCTAAATCCTACTCCCACCTGAATAGACATTAAACATGATTATTTGAACTGAACAAGACTGAGTTCATTGAGGTCCATTGACTGACGAAATACTACTAAGATTACTGAATTACTAAGCTTTCTGAGGTTTTTGGAATTATTGAGTTTACTGAGTTTTCTTGAGTCACATGACTGACTGAGTTCTATGGATCATGGCTTGAATGAGAGTATCTGTGAAACATGAAACTAGCTTTAGGCACACAGCTAAATTATCGGGTACAGTACCCCCAGGACTCGATAGAAGGAAACTGACAAGGCATGACATTCTTGAATACGTGACCAACAATCCATAATACAATAAATTGGGGATTTCATGAAGTAAATAGTTATCCTAATCTTGTACATGGTAGGAATGCATATAATCAATGTCATAATTTCATACTCTAACATCATGAGAATTCCAACAAACATCTACATTGCACCACAATAGCATGGGAGTCATTTGAACATAAGGGTAAAACATACATTTATCATATGGGTCAGAATTGAGCTATAATACACAATTTCTATCCTCTTAGGCATTTTATCAAACACCTTACATGAACAATTTAGGCCATAGGTGTAATCATCAAATTACACAACATAAATAACTCAATTCATGGATTTCAACTTGCATGCTAACATAGTTTCATGCAAAACACGTAAAAATTCCAACTTGGGAATCGTACAATAAGATAAACATGGTTAGAAAACAATCCACAATATAAACATCATGATTTATAATTTGAAATAGGGTTCTTGACCTTTATGGATGAAAGGAATCCATAAATCAACATTATGCATACCTTGGACGAAAGATTCTTGAAAACAAATGGTGAAATTCTAGAAATTAGATCCTCAGTTGAAAACCCTAAGCTTGTTATTGATGGATTTTGAGAGAGATAAGTGTATTTAGGTTGAATTGGGGCTTAATCACATGTTTTAGACTTACATAGGGGTGGGAAATTGACATTTTTTCTCTTGTGGACACGGTCATTTTATGACTAAAAATTGGGTGTCGATGCTACAAGCGATGCGGTGTGTTGATGGATGCGACGCTATACTCAATGCATCATTCCATGATCGCATTGAGCCTTAGAAGTTTTGGCTCTAGCAGCCTGCACAAATGTTGACCAATACGATTGGCGATGCCACGCGCCATGATCGCGTTGGTCTACTATTTTGGGACTCTGAACATGATCTAAACGTGTTTTGAAAAATATAAAACTTATCCAGGAACATCTATTGACCTTTCTGATCATGAATTAATAAAAAATACGGACCATTAAAGGATGTTAAGGTGGAGAAATAATATTACCAACTTTCCAAGGCCAATAATAGGCTAAGTCTGGGAACCTAGCTAAAATTTTCTATGTATGGGACCCCTTGACAAGCTTAAAGGACTGAATAGATCTTTAGGATTTAACGGGGTCTTACAATATCTCCTCCTTGAGAATATTCATACTCAAATGAGACTGACTGAGAGGGGAGAAAAGATAAACTGACGTACATACTAAACATGAACAACTGAAATATGATTCTATGACTGACATGTCTGATAACTGAATACATTATACTGAGCATACATATCTGATACATGTGTGACTGATTTATGAATACATGACTGAATGTTCTGATGAACTGAGTTTCTCACAATGAGAATGTATATCTGATGCGTGATTATATGACTGAACTGATACATGAATGCATGACTGAATATGCAATGGTAATCCATACAGAGTTTATAATGGAATTCTGATCATGAACTGGATACCAACTTGTGACTGAAACCTAAACACGAAACTTAAAGCTTAAGGAGAAGCGTTACCTTGGGCTGACTCTGATTTAGCAGAGAAGAGGTGATGATACTTTGTACGCATGTCCATTTCTTCTTCCCAAGTAGCTCCCTCAACGGACTGATTCCGCCAAAGAACTTTGACTAGAGGGTCTTCTTTGTTCCTCAGTCTACAAGTTTGATAGTCAAGGATTTCGACTGGAATCTCCTCATAAGAGAGACTATTTTGAACATCTATGCTCTGAATAAGGGCTACAAATGCTGGGTCGCCTATGCACTTCTTGAACAAAGAGACATGGAAAACTGGATGAACTGAGGCTAGATCTGAAGACAACTTGAGCTCATAAGCTACTTTGCCAAAGCAACTGAGAATTTTGAAGGGACCAACATATCTGGGACTGAGCTTTCCCTTCTTACCAAATCTCTACACTCCCTTAATGGGAGAGATCTTTAGATAGATATAGCTAGCAATCTCGAAGTTGAGATCCTTTCTGCACAGATCTGCATAAGACTTCTATCGGCTCTGAGCACCTTGGAGTCTTTCTCTGATCAACTAAACTTTTTCTAAGGTATCGAATACTAAGTAAGGCCCTATGACTGAGGTCTCACTAAGTTCAAACCAACCGACTGGAGATCTGCACCTCCTACCATAGAGAGCTTCGAATGGAGCCATCCGAAAGCTGGAATGATAGTTGTTGTTGTATGCAAACGCAATCAAAGGCAAGTGGTCATCCCAACTACCCTTGAAATCAATTACACACGCCCTTAGCATATCTTCTAAAGTCTGAATGGTCCTTTCTACTTGACCATCTGTCTGAGGATAAAAGGTTGTACTGAGATAATAGACAATGGAACACCATGTAATCTGACCAACTCCCTAAAATAGAGTTTGGCGTAATCCTTGGCTGAATAGGAGGCATGGACTGGAAGAAAATGAGTTGATTTGGTCATCCTATCTACAATGACCCAAACTAAATCATGCTGATGACGAGTACGAGGAAAACCCGTCACGAAGTCTATGTTCACTTTTTTCCACTTCCAAGTAGGACTATTAAATTCCTGCATGGAACCACTAGGCTTCTGATGCTCTATCTTAACTTGCTGACATATAGAGCACTTAGCCATAAACTCTACAATATCTCTCTTCATCCCACTCCACTAATAGATCTCCTGCAAGCCATGGTACATCTTTGTGGCCCCTAAATGAATAGAGTAACATTCCCCATGTGCTTCTGTAAGAATTTATTGCCTTAATTTATCTACACTAGGAACACACAGACGACCCTGAAAATGCAATACACCATCTCCCCCTTGGGAGAAAACCTCTACTTTCTGATCCTTGACTGACTCTTTCAACCTGACTAGACAGGGATCTCTACCTTGATTTTTTTCACCTCAGAAACTAAAGATGATTCTGAACTACTCTAAACCCATATATCACCCTCTTCTGTATCAACTAAGCGAACACTTAGTCTGGTAAGCTGATGGATATCCTGAACTAGCTTCTTCATATTATCCTCAACATGAGTAACACTACCCATAGACAGTCTACTGAGAGCATCGGCCACTATATTGGCCTTGCTCGGATGATAAAGAACACTCATGTCGTAGTCTTTTAAGAGCTCTAACCACTTTCTATGGTGGAGGTTAAGATCCTTTTGAGAGAATACATACTGAAGGCTTTTATGATTTATGAACACATCTAAATGAACACCGTATAAGTAATGCCTCCAAATCTGTAAGGCAAATACTACGGCTGCTAACTTAAGATCATGAGTTGGATAATTCTTCTCATGGGGTTTAAGATTTCTAGAGGCATAGGCTATGACCTTACCAAGTTGCATGAGGAAATAACCCAAACGTACTCTGGATGCATCACAATACACTACGAACCTATCTGAAATATCTGGAAGAGCCAAAATTAGAGCTGAGGTGAGTCGAGTCTTCAACTCCTAATAACTTTTCTCGCAAGGATCTGGCCACTGAAACTTGACTTTCTTTTAAGTCAATCTAGACATAGGGAATGCAATAGAAGAGAATCCCTCAACAAACCATCTGTAATAGCCAGCTAAACCTAAGAAACTCCTGATATCTAATGGAGAGATAGGTCTGGGCCAGTTTCTTACTGCTTCAATATTTTGAGGATCTACTCCAATGCCATCACCAATAATTATATGGCCAAGGAACTCTACTGACCTTAGTCAAAATTCGCACTTACTAAATTTAGCGAATAACTAATGATTTCTAAGAGTCTAAAGCACTTTTCTGAGATGGTATGCATCATCATGCTCACTGCAGGAATAGACAAGGATGTTATCTATGAAGACTATGCTAAACATGTCCAAGTATTGCTTGAACACCCGGTTCATCAAGTCTATGAAAGTTGCTAGGGCATTGGTAAGACCAAAGGACATGACTAAGAATTTGAAATGACCATACCGAGTTTGGAAGGCTATTTTTGGAATGTCACATTCTCTGACTCTGGGTTGATGATAGCTCAATCTGAGGTCTATCTTACAGAAATAGCTGGCACTCTAAAGTTGATCAAACAAATCATAGATTCTGGGAAATGGATACTTGTTCTTGATTGTAACTTTATTGAGTTGACGGTAATCATTGCACATTCTGAGAGAACCATCTTTCTTTCGCACAAATAAGACTGGTACACCCTAAGGGGAAATACTAGGTTTGATGAATCCCTTATCTAAGAGATTTTTCAACTGCTCTTTCAATTCTCTGAATTCTGCTGGTCCCATTCTGTATGACGAAATAGATATAGGCTGAGTATCTGGAAGGAGATCAATATTGAAGTCTATTTCCCTTTTGGGAGGAATTTCTGGAAGATCTTTAAGAAAGATATCTAAATATTCATTCATAAATAGGACTGATTCAAGACTAGAAGTTTCAGAACTAGTGTCCTTAACTATAACAAGATTATAGACACATCCTTTAGATATCACTTTCCTTGCCCAAAGATAGGAAATAAGATGACCTCTGAAAGCTGAAGTACTACCCCTCTATTCTAGGACTAGTTCATTCGAAAATTAAAACTGGACAACTTTATTTCTATAGTCGACTGTGGCATAGCAGGAATGAATCCAATCCATAATAATAATGACATCAAAATTGGTTATCTCTAATTCGACTAAGTTTGCTGAAGTGACTTCTTGGGATATCATAACCGAGCAGTTCTTGTATACCTGCTGGGCTATGATGGTTTTACCTACTGGGGTAAAGACTAAAAAGGGATCTGCTAGAATTTCAGAGCTGACTCCAAAATCAAATACTATATAAGGAGTAACAAAATTCAAAGAGGCTCCTGGATCTAGCAAACCATAAACATGCAAGTGAAAAAATCTGTAACATATTAGTAACCACATCAGGAGAATTTTCCTGATCTTGCCGGAACTGAAGACCATTATGTCTATTTGTGCATTTCCCACTAGTAGCACTGGAAATAGAACCCTACTAATTTGAGCAACTGATCTGAGCTGAGGAATGGTTCTGCTGACTCTGGGTACCTATCTGAGGGAAATCTCTAAATCTGTGATCTAGCTTGCCACATTTGAAACAAATATAATTGTCAGCTCTACAAATACCCTTATGGTGTTTTCCATAAGTCTGACAAAGAGAATTGGTTTAGGCACTGCTAACAGTACCCTGAGACTTAAATCCTGGCGCCCTATCTCTACTGCTGCCCTTAAATTTCAGTAATGGAGCTCTAGATGAAGAAGGAGCTGGAATTGATGACTTAGGATGAAACTGAGAACGGTGTCCCCCCTCTGACTTTGGCTAAGCAAAGTTGATACTACCTGTCCTTGCTCTCTTATTCTGCTTCTTTCTCACCTTAATCTTTTGCTCTTTTATCTGCTGAGCATGGGTCATAAGCTTGGCTACGTTCATGTCACTATTCAATATTGCGGACCTGCACTCATAGACCACACTATCGTTCACCCCAGAAACAAACTTACTCATCTTGGCCCTGGTATCTGCAACCACATGAGGAGCACATCTAGCTAATTGAGCAAACTTAAGAGAATAATCTTTCACCATCATATTGCCCTGCCTGAGGTTGATAAATTCTAACACCTTAGCTTCTCTCATCTCTAGGGGAAAGAATCTATCTAAGAATGTGGTAACAAACTCTTCCCACTTTATAGATCCTGCATAAACTGACCTCTCTAACATCTACTATTTAAACCAAGTATAAGAAACGTCCTGTAACTAATATGCAGCAAGCTCAGCACTCTCACTAGAATTAACCCCCATGATATCCGTAACTTTCTAAACTTGGTCAAAAAACTCCGGAGGATCCTCTTCTGAATTAGACCCAAAAAAGGATAGAGGATTTATTCGGGTGAAGTCCTGAATCCTGGCTACTGCTAAATTATCTACTGGGTAGGTCGGAATGACAGCTGGTCGTTCATTCTAAGCAGCAAGTGAATGAGCAAAAGTAGTGAATGCAACTCTGAACTCTGCATGAGAGACATGTTCACCCAAAGGATCTTCGGGCTAAGGGGCTGACTGATTTCCAGTTCTCTTCTTGGAAGGCATGTTCTATAAATGAAAGAGAAAAGGATTAGACTGAGAGACTAACTTGAGACTATGATCACTGGCACAACATGAATACTGAAAGAAGGGAAACTGTTCCTAAAACATCTTATAGCCTCGTGTACATAAATATGGTGTACAACACACTCATATACAAGACTCTACTAGATGCGGCTTTCAGACTTCCTAGGAGACTATTAAACCTTAGTACTAAGTTTTGTAAAACTATCTGAGTTTTATTACTAAGAATAAGACTAAAACTGTAACTGCAAGAAGTAGTCATCTAACCGATATGCCCCAAATAAAGTAATATAGCTAAGTTGGGGTCCAATCTTAACCCCAATTGGAAGGGTGGCAATACCGTGCCACTGGTAAGGACAAGCAGTGAGTGACCCTTATCTGGAAGGTACTCTAATGAGAATGGTGGGACCCTCATCTGACGGGTTAAGCCACCTCATCAACCCTGGACCGGAAGGTTGATATCTCAAACTACGCTAGCTACGTAGTTCTGGAATGCAAGGATTGCTTCTAAGAATCATACCCTAACTGGCAAGTGAGTTCCCATCCTTGGGTTCGCTCGATGCTAAATCTTACACCCGTCTAAATAGACACTAAATATGATTATTTTAACTAAATTGGACTGATTTTATTGAGTTCTGTTGACTGATGGAATACTACTGAGATGACTGAATTACTGAGCTTTCTGAGCTTCTGAAATTACTGAGTTTTTTTGAGTCACATGACTAACTGAGTTCTATGAATCATGGCTTGACAGAGAGTATCTTGAAAACATGACACTGGCTCTAGGCACATAACTAAATTTTTGGGTACAAGTACCCCCAATACTCAATGGAAGGAAACTGACAAGGTATAACATTCTTAAATATGTGACCAACAATCCATAATATAATAAATTAGGGATTTAATTAAGTACATGGTTATCATAATCTTGTACATGGTAGGAATTCATATAATCAATGTCATAATTTCATACTCTAACATCATGAGCATTCCAATAAACATCTACATTGCACCACAATGGCATGGAAGTCATTTGAATATAAGGGTAAAACATACATTTATCATATGGGTCACAATTGAGCTATAATACATAATTTCAATCCTCTTAAGCATTTTACCAAACACCATACATGCACAATTTAGAGCATACGTGTAATCATCAAATTACACATCATAAACAACTCAATCCATGGATTTCAACGTGCATGCTAATGTAGTTTCATGAAAAACATGTAAAGATTCCAACTTGGGAATCATACAACAATATAAACATGGTTACAAAACAACCCACAATATAAACATCATGATTTATAATTTGAAATAGGGTTCTTGAGCTTTATGGATCAAAGAAATCCATAAATTAGTACTATGCATACCTTGGATGAAAGATTCTTAAAAACAAATGGTGAAATTCTGGAAATTGGACCCTCAATTGAAAACCCTAACCTTGTTCTTGATGGATTTTGGGAGAGATAAGTGTATTTAGATTGAATTGGAGCATAATCCCATGTTTTAGATTTATATAGGGGTGGAAAATTGATGATTTTATCCTTGAGGATGCGGTCATTTAATGACTAAAAACTGGGTACCGACACTACAAGTGATGCAGTATGTTGATGGCTGCAATGTGATACTCGACGTATCATTCCATGATCGCGTCGATCCTCAAAAAGTTTTGGCTCTAGCAGTTAGCACAAATGTTGACCAACGTAATTGGCGATGCAGAATCGCATTGGTCTTCTGTTTTGGGACTCCAAACATGATCTAAACGTGTTTTGAAAAATCTAAAACTTATCCAGAAACACCTATTGACCTTCCTAATCATGAATTAATAAAAATACGGACTATTAAAGGATGCTAAGGTGGCAAAATAAGATTGCCAACTTTCGAAGGCCAATAACAGGGTAAGTCTTGAACCTAGCTAGAGTTTTCTAAGTCTCGAACCCCTTGACAAGCTTAAAGGACTGAATTGAGCTTTCAGATTTTACGGTATCTTACACGTAGACCTTTGTGTTTACATGCATGATTATATTGAGAGTGTTGGGACTTTTTTTCTTTGAGTGTACATGGGTTATGTTATTAACTGCTTATCTTTTTAGATAGTGTAAGTTGCATATTTTCTTGGTTTTTTTTACTAATGTAATACTATTACTTGATTCCTTTGTGTCATACTATTGTGCTACATGAATCCACATAGTGGTTTTGAAAAGATGGAAATAAGAGGAGGTAAGAATTTTAAGCTAAAATTGAGTTGACTGCTGTAGGTGCCTTAGGCCTCTCTTGGTTAAGCATCGTGTGTTCTTTATTATGTGTTAGTGGCTTGAGGACATGCAAATATTCTAAGTTGAAGGTGTTGATGTGTCATAGTTTTATGACACTTTCGATGCTTAAAACACGGAAATTATGCAAGTACTTAGGTCCTTTTATTAGATGTGATGTGTTTTTATGTTGGTTTTGCAGAAAGAATAGGTTTTAGAGAAAAAAGGAGAAAAGATTATAAAATATAGCAGAAGGCTACATACAGTCCCATTTATGGGTCGTAAGCACTTATGCCCCCCATAGGTGGTCCCGTAAGTAGCAGATAGAAATTTTGAAAGTTGTTATTTTGATTTGAGACCTACGAAGGCCTACTTATGAGGCGTAGGTTATGCCTACGGCCCCCGTAGGTACCCATGCAAGTTGAGTTCTGAAGGCTACTAATTTTTTCTGAGACCTACGAACCTACCTAGGGCCCATAGATCATATCTAAGGCCTGTAAGTAGGGTTGTAGGTAAGTGTTGACATAGTTTCCTATTTTTTTTTTGGTTAGGATTTTTAAATTTTCTATGTATCCTATAAGTACCCCATTGATATTTCATTCTTAATTCATTATGAGATTATTATATGTTTTCAATTATGAATTCTATGAGTATTATTGCAAACATGAGTGGCTAAACCTCTTAAGTAGGATTGTGAGAACCTTGATGAAATAATGAAGTAGAGGAAGTGAAAAATCTTTCTTGATTGGTGTTCTTACATATATTGTAATTTTCATTGTATTTATTGCTTTCTTAGCAACTAAAGACGCTAAGAACCCACTTGTATTTGATACCAACTCAAGGGAGAGGTTGACATTAGGAAAAGAAGATCACAATAGTAATTTAAAGCTACCGACCTTGATATAATTAACTTAAGAGTGATAGGAGATAATTAATCAGAGATCCAGGAAAAGGGTTAGTAATGCGACACTCTGAGACCAAGAGGAGATGAGTGAAATTCACCTAAAGGTTTTGAGAGGCGGTTGGTGATGCATAACTTGTTAGATTCTGCATACAAGGTACCGAGATAGTTTGATGAGCACGACAAGTCTACGGAGTTAGGAAGTCAGGGGGGACAGAATCCTAGAGTTCATCTCATATTGATTTCAACCTAGTATGTTCAAACTTGGTTACTTCTACTACTATTAGTATGAAATCCCCTCATTTACTTTCTGTACTTTCTGACTACATCAGTAAGTTCTTGATAGAGATTCATCCTATTCCCTATGGGTTTGATCCCAATCTTTGTTAGGTTCTTTATTTGACAGCGACCGCATTATACTTTTTAGGAGATGTAATTTGCCCGACATGAATGCTAACATTATGGGTAAGTGTATTTACATATTTTCTCAACTTTGGGGTACGCAGCGAATCACAGCTTAGAGTTGTTACTCTTTAGTTAACACATGATCGACATTTTTTAGTTCATTTATCATATTTGACATATAGCGGGGATGCTTATGCATAGTATGATCAGGATATTTCTTATAAGTATCAAACTTAATAGTAAGAGTCTTTTAACTTAGCATTGATGTATGACTGAATTTTTCTTTTAATTTAGACCACATATCTTAGCATTGTAATACCTTTGATATTCTCTCATTTTATTGTTATGCATGTTTCTCAGCAATGTTATGCGAGTTAGAGAATTCTTCTTTTTCCATGCTTGATTTGTCTCAAGATCTTTCACATGTTGTGAGGTATCACCATTTTCAGGAAGTGTCATAGACACATTAAGAGCTTCAAGAGCCTCTTGTTCTTCAAGGACATATTGAATTTTCATGCTCCATATTTCATAGTTATCACTATTAAGCTTATCACCTTTTTTAAGAATGGCGACAATGTTCTTTCCAGCAGTTAACATACTGAGTTAAACAAGTATAAAATATAGTGAGACAATTTCGTATATTATTTTATCCTAAATTCATATACATAATATTTCTTAAGATAATTAACTATGTCAATATTCATTTCACATCAAGTTCAGATTTAAAAGTTCACTAAGTTCTCAATCAGCATCCGAATTCTAATATGTCATAAACCTAACACAATCAATCATCTAAGAACCACTTATCTTAAATCACATAAAATTCAAGACTAAACATGTACTATTATGAATATATTACCATATATAGTGAATGTCTACTTTACCATATATAGTGGATGTCTACTTTACCATATATAGTGAATGTTTATTTATCAAAAAGTTAGAAACCCCAAGTTTACTTTTTCCTTATAAATAAAGGGACTTTCCTTCATTGTAATTCACCCCTCAAGAATTCCTTATGAGGAATAAAAGAAGACTCATCTTAAAAATTTATTAGTCCTAACAAAAAAAATTGATCTCTGCCTATTTAATAATGAGCGCATAAGATTTTTCCGTTTGTTTGGTGATTTGAGAGGTTTGATTACACAAATTTTTGTTTGGTGATTTAAAATTTATTATCATGCCTCCACTTTGTGATTTATTTAGAAATTAGTCACAGTGAATAGGTAAGTTTTCTTATTTACTTTAACGTAAGACTCTTGTTACTATCACTTTTCTATGGGGTATCTTTTATTTAAAAACTTAGCCATGGTATTATTTCCTCAACTCTTGTGAAAGATAAAATACATTTATGAAGATCAAGTTTGGTCCCCTTTTGGCATATTATATCATTGGCTAAAGGGTAAGACGGTGGATTCAAGTTCTATCATACCAAAAATATAAGACATCGAGTTAAAGTCCTGATACACCATGATTGTAAGATGTTGGGTTCAATCCCCATCGATTTATGCCTAAGATGCCTATATATGGATAAAACGTTGATTTTGAATCTTAATGTACCATATTGATGATATAATGATAGCTAAAAAAAATAGTGGGTATTTCATGAAAAGTTGTGAAACATATCCTATTGAATTTGCTCCATTTCATGAAGTGAATGTGGTAGTAATATATGATATAGGTCTAATAGATGACAATTTGCTCCATTCTTGAAGTAAATATAGTAGCAATATATGATATATGCCTCGATTTGCTTTTGAAGTAGCAATATCGTGAAAGAGGTTATAAGCTATTAGAATTTGATAGGCTTAAGGCCCGATTATATTTCATTCCTAAAGAATGAGAAACTTATTAATGCAAACGTGTACAACTCACCTCTGAATAAGGCAGAATAACTGAGAAGAGTCATTTTGAAATCTATTTCTAAAGTAGTAAAATCTAAAAATTTATTCATGTAATAGTAAATATGAAATTTACTAAATCAAAAAAGGCACATGTCATGGTAAACTTGGAGTTTACTAGTATAAAAGTTCATAAATTGACTTGACGATTACTACATTTCTAAAATGTGCAAATTGAGTATTGACATATGTTGAAGAAATAGAAGTTTCTTCAAGGATTGTTTATTTTCTTGTTCTTATGATAAGTTGGTTGGACCAACTAACATTGGGATTGAATCCCTTAAAATCTAAAAAACATGATTGGTGAATATGGGCCCATTCACATATCATGTGATCTATTAAGATGAATCGATATAAGATGATCACTTGTACGTTTATTGTCAACCTACAGTTTGACATTCATAAAGTTTTTTTCTCAATAAAATTGAGTTAAGAACATAATTTTTAGATTATATAATCAAGATAATTCATCTTGATGATGATGGTTTCTAATTGAATGCCTTCGATAAATAGCTAAACCATTACTAAGGAGAACAAAGTTTCATGTGTTGATCTTAAATATGATATATTGCATACAATAGCACTTGTATGCATTAAACTAATAAATTATGATTATTTCTTCCATCTCATTTGGTTCAAGATCAGGAACCAACTATTCCATTAATAGTTTGATGTGCGGGATATGATTAATGAATATACCATGATGCACAAAGATGGATGCCTCAAAGAAGATGGAGGATGTCTATTAGTTTTTCTAACATAAGGGGAAGATTATAATGCATCTATGAAATATGTTAGGAATTATTATAGATCCTCATTCAAAAGATAATTTAAGTCAAATGCCGGAAGCATCTGTTGACTCAAATTTAATCTCATATTTAAGCTACAAGTGCTCCTATTTTATGTCCCTGAAGGACAAAGTCTATGAACACGTGAAGCGTGATAGACCGATAGGTTTCAAATGAAATAATCCTTGAAAATGATAAGGAGCAAATAATCATAATAACCAGGCAATGTGCTCTTGCAGAGCCTACGACATAACACTTCACGAAACATTATAAAAGGTTTAGATACCTGAAAATAATAAAGTTATGAGATCTCAAAATGTTATGTCGCATTGTGAACCAATACAGAATGATATATCATTAATATCGTTGATACAATATTGGTGCAATATTGTGAAAGATTACGAGGATCCAAATTCTATGTTTATCTAAGCATACTGATGTAGAAATATTTATCAAGTGATATAAAAGGATGCATCTTGGTAAGTATAAAACTTATTTGATTTGCAGTCCAGATACTTGAAGATGTCGCATATGAAATGTTGAATATTGTCACTTGAAAAAAATCTATATGAAATTTTCTAAAGGGTTCAAAATGCCTGAAGCATATCAAAAAGTTTCTGGCAAAACTTGTTTATTATCCTTGTAAGGGATAAATTGATGATTTGAATATTATTGAATCTCTTAAAGAGTTTTCAAAAGCATTAGAATATTTGCTGAAATGAGAAATATACCAATTTAGATTGGTTATGAAATACTATTAGTGCAATTAGTGAACTCATATATCTTGCAAATACTGCAAGGCCTAATATAGCCTTTTTAGTTAATTTGTTAGCAAGGTATAGTTCTTCTCCTACTAGGAGACATCGAAATGAGATAAAATACTTGAGCTTATTTTATTCTAAAAATTGTAGTTTGGATCTTATTGGTCATGTTGATGTTGGGTGTTTATTTAATCAGCATAAATCTCGATCTCAAACATGCAATGTGTTTACATGTGGGGATATGGACAGATCTTGGAGACATACAAAGCAGTTTATTTAGCCACTTTATTGAACCATGCTGAGAGAATAGTTATACATGAAGCTAGCTGAAAATATGTATGGTTAAGGTCCATGATACATCTCATTCAAGAAAATATGGTTTGAAATGTGACAAAGTACCCATGATTTTTATGAAGATAATGTAGCATGCATAGCACAACATAATGGAGGGTTCATAAAAGGAGATAGAATGAAGCATATTTCGTCAAAGATTTTCTATTCACATGATCTCCAAAAGAATGGTGATATTAACATGCAATAAATTCGTTCAAGTGACAATGTGCCTGATTTATTCACCAAGTCTCCTCCAATAGCAACTTTCGAGAAGATGGTACACAAGATTGGGATGCAAAGTTTAAAAGATGTTCTTATTAGGGGGAGTTAATACACATTGTACTCTTTTTTCCTTACGGAGTTTTGTCCCACTGGGTTTTCCTTGTAAGGTTTTTAATGAGGTAGCTTATATGTGTATTGTTAGAGATGTGTACTCTTTTTTTATTCACTAGATTTTTTTTCACTGATTTTTTCTAGTAAAGTTTAACGAGGCACATTATCTATCAATTAGACATTCAAGGGAGAGTGATAAATATATTACCATAATAGTGAATGTCTACTTACCGTATATAGTAGATGTCTGCTTTACCTAAGCTAGTTAACGGGGTTGGGCCGGATCAACCCGAAACCATCCCGTGCTTTTTAACCAGTTAGTGGACCGGCCCAGTTCCGAGCTTATTTTAACGGGCCGATCCGATACCAGGCCCAACAATATTTTTTTAAGAAACAACCGGGGATCAGCCCATTACACATTACCCGAGTCAACCCGGTCAAAACCTAAAAACAAAAAAAAATTTAGAAGTTTTTTCTCCAATATACACTATATATACCCACCTATGTACATTTTAAATACGTAAACAATATACACACAATGTATATACACTATATATATAGTATATAGTACATTAGAATTTAAAAAATATATACACATACATAATTACACATGTAATCATGTATATGACTATACGTTAGTTAAATATATATACTACTTTAGACTTTAGAGTCTATAATAAATATATACACATATATATGTACCATGCAATATATGTACTACTTTAAATAAAATATATACTACAATATATATACACACTACATATATAGTTATATACTACTTTATAAAACATATACACATGTATAAATTAAATATATACTACTTTAGACTTTAGAATCTATAGAAAATATATACACATATATACGTACCATTCAATATATGTACTACTTTAAACAAAATATATACTACAATATATATACTACAATATATACACACACTATATATATAGTTATATACTAATTTGTAAAACATATACACATGTATACGTTAAATATATACTACCAACTTTAGAGTCTATAGAAAATATATACAGATATATATGTACCATTCAATATATGTACTACGTTAAATAAAACATATACTACAATATATATACTATAATATATACACACACTATATTTATAGTATATACTACTTTATAAAACATATAGACATGTATATATTAAATATATACCACCTACATTAGAGTCTATAGAAAATATATACACATATATACGTACCATTCAATATATGTACAACTTTAAATAATATACATACAACATATAAACACTATATATATACTACTTTATAAAACATATACACAAGTATACCTTAAATATATACTACTTTAGAGTCTACAGAATATATATACACATATATACGTATCATGCAATATATGTACTACTTTAAATAATATACATACAACACATAAACACTATATTTATACTACTTTATCAAATATATACACATGTATACGTTAAATATATACTACTTTAGAGTCTATAGAAAATATATACACATTTATACGTACCATACAATAGATGTACTACTTTAAAAAATATGCTACTTAATATAATAACTTAATATTACTTGATGTTTTGAACTTAAAAGAAATTTATTTTTTCATTATGTGTATATATGATTATATGTTTGTTATGTTTAATTATTTATTACTTAGTGTAAAGTTTGATAGTAGATTAGTAATATATTAAAACTAAGTATTTAATTTAAACTAGAAATTCAATTTAAATGAAAAAAATTACAAAGTAAGGAGTGAATGAATGTTATAATTTATTGATTGTAAAATGATTCTAAATTTATAATGTATATGAAAAATCTATAAATTTTGCATCATTTTTTCCAACTCATCCATGTTAATATTAACGGGAACTGGCATAGGATAGTCAAAATTAATGGAGACAAAATCATGCATTGGACTCGATTATGTTGAGTTCTCCCTTGAAGTCATAATTTCTTCAAGATTCTATTCATCTTTTGGCTCCACCTCCATTCCTTGATTTCTTTGTTCCGCTCTAATCCAATCTCTAAGGCAAACTAGAACATTCATAGCATTGCTTCCTAATGAGTATCGGTTGTTTCCAAGTTGTTATCGTCCTTGACTAAAAGCGTTCTCCGTTGCAACGGTTGACATTGGAATATTCAATATATCTCTAGCTAATCTTGAAAGCACAGGATATTGTCTTTCATTATTCTTCCACCAATCCAACACGTTGATCCGTCATCTACGATCCTCTATCGGCGTTCGAAGATAATACTTAAGCTATTTCAGAGAAGTTGATGTGTAAGTTCCCTCCTTAATACTGTTTCAAACATTTAAATCATAAAAGTGATCAGGAAAACCACTATGTGCGGGACTTTTAGAAGATAATGGCTCTTTGGGAGGATGAGGAGAGAAAGTTGGAGTGATATTTGTCGGTACAGCTAAATCAAGTAAAACAACATAATGGTTACATAATTTTTCTATGTAAATGTTCACATCACTCATAGCCGTATACAAATTTGGTTGTTCTTATTCTTTATCTTCATATTTAGGTTCAGCATTTATCTCTAAGTTTGAATAAATAAGAGAACTAAAATTACATATAGTAGTATATTTCATACATGGATTTAGTATAGCACGAACCAAGTAAATAAAGGGAATCAAAAAAAATTATTTTTTAAATTCAGCAAACATAACACCAACAGCTTTTTTGTAACCTTCTTTATTCTTATATTCGTTGAGTAAAGCAGATATAACGGCTATATATGCTAAAATATTACAAACAGTAGGATAATAAGCACCAAAAAATTCAACCGTAGCTATATAAAATTTTCTCAAGAACTTCACAAGATCATCAATTACAGCCCAATCAGAATTATGTAGCATACATTTAGCTGAATCAGCAAATGAACCACAATATTGGTTAAAAGTTAGTATAATAGGAACTCTATAAGAATGAGAATTTTTAAAATAATCATACGTAGCATTCCATCTAGTATCACATTCTTCAGACATCAATATTGACCTAAGTTCATTTTGTTCACATTTAACTTTAAATTCTCTAAAAAAATTTTTGATTATTTCCTTGAATAAAGCCAGCAGCAAGCCAAATTTTTTAAATATAAAGCTTAAAAAATTCAAGACCATCTCTTATAATTATTAAATTATACATATGACAAGCACGCTTAACATGAAATATTTCAAGTAATAGCGGAGAGAGATTAGCTTTTAACTTTTTAATAGCATTCTTATTGTTAGAAGCATTATCAAAAGCAACATAAGACTTTTTTTTCAATAGCATAAAATTTTGCAACTTTACTATTCGATTCAGCAATAAATTGTATGTCTACGATCTTCATCATACAAAAAAGCTAAAATATGTTTTTGCATAACAAAATTACTATCTATCCAGTGATAAGTAATAGTTAAATAATCATTTTTATTAACAGCGCGACCAAGATTAGAAGTTAAAGCCATTCTACATTAAATATTTTTTAACAATGTAGATAAATAATAAACATATTGTGAATGAAGTTTAAAAATATCGGCCCGACAATTACTTCTAGGTATACCATTAAACATATGATTATAAATTTCTTGAATATAATGAATAAAAGCATCTGAAGAAGGAAAAGTGAAAGGCAAACAACCCACAGCTACCATTTTTGCTATTTCTTCTTGGTCTCTCAATTTATTATAATTCTTAATTAACTGACTGGTTGTTGGGTCCATTCTAGTTTGTGTTGGCCCACCAACAGTCTCACCACCTTGTGCAATAAATAACTCTCTTTGGTGATTATCTCTTATATGTC
Source organism: Capsicum annuum (assembly GCF_002878395.1). Lineage (NCBI taxonomy): Eukaryota > Viridiplantae > Streptophyta > Magnoliopsida > Solanales > Solanaceae > Capsicum > Capsicum annuum. Next base: position 37,463,922 of record NC_061120.1, on the reverse strand, counting down.
TCATTAACGTACCTGTACTCCCATGCTCATATACTTGTTGACAACTATTGTATTGCACCTTAATTTCTCCTTTTATACGTGTAAAAAATTCTCATGCAATACTAGTTGGTCTACAAGCTCTTGGAGCACGGGGAGAGTGATTAACCGACTCAAATCTAACATTAGCATTTTCTACTGCGGGTGTCTCACCAATATTTTAATCATCTTTATCTAAATTCACCACATCTACCTTATTTTCTTCTTCTATACCGTAATTTTTTTGAACTTCTAAATAATCCATATCGTGAGCACCTACACCTACTTCTTCCTCAAAATGTTGACTAAACGGTACCTGAGGCACATGGGTATATCTACTACTTGAACTACCTCTACCGCTACTAATTCATTTTTTAATACCACTACCACTTTTGGGACAAAAAATTGTGACACTTTTACCGAGGTTTCTTGATTTATCCATAATATAAATCAAACTAAAAAAAATTAAAATACAGAAAAATAATAAAAATAAATATTCAACAATTAAGACACTAATAAAAATTAAAAGTAAGAGATGGAACGACAATACCAAATTTTAAAAGTATCCGAAAGTTGCGACTTTACAAAACTTCCACTCGTATTTGTAAATTGTAATCGCAAAATTAAAAAATTAAATTGAGCACTTTAGGAGATATATAGAATATTTGAGAGAGAATGAGATTTGAGAGAATGAAAATTGTGTGGAAAATAATTTGAAAGTGTAGCGTATTTATAGAAATTTTTTTGAATTTTAAAAAATATTTTAAATTAAAAAAAAATTAAAAAAATGGGCCAAATAGCCGTTTGAGGCACCAAACGGCTATATAGCCGTTCGGCCCAACGGCTATTTTGTCCCAATTCATGATTTTTTTTAAAAAGAAAGAAACCGGCCCAGGTAACTGGCGGGCTTGGTCCGGGCCTAGTTAACCGGGCCCAAAAAAATTGGCTGAGCCCGGGATTGGCAAACTTACAGCCCGGGGGCTGACCGGGCTAGGTCAAATCGGGTCGGATTAAATCGACTTGTTTGACAGGTTTAACTTTACCATATATAGTGAATGTCTATTTATAAAAAAAGTTAGAAACCCCAAGGTTAGTTTTCCCCTATAAATAAAGGAGTTTTCCTTCATTGTAATTCACCCCTCAAGAATTCCTCATGAAAAATAAAAGAAGACTCATCTGTTCTCTCTCTATTCTTTTTCTTCTTTGTTTTATATTTCATAACATGTACAAATTTTATTAAAAAATATAAAAATATTCAAAGTCATAAGCAAATAATATGTCAAACATTGACTATCGCACAAATTAAACACATCATCATAGGCTCTTTCCGTTTCAAAAAGAATGATCTACTTTGACTTGTCACAAAGTTTAAGAAAATAAAGATGACTTTTGAATCTTGTGGCTTTAAATTAAAGTTGTGTCAAATGTATCAAAATGTCCTTTAATCTTGTGGTCCTAAACATGCCATGTGAAAAGTTAAAATTAAATAATTACCAAAAAGGAAAAGGAATCATTCTTTCTTAAATAGACTAAAAAGGAAAGTAGGTCACTCCTTTTTAAAAGGAGGGAGTAATATTTATCATAACTCATATAAAAAAGTTAAACCCGCCATGAGTATTTACACATGAATATGCATTTAAAAATTGGGACAATGAAGTTTTACCAAGAAAAATCCCCAACCTCTTGATTAAGGGGTGGGTGTTGAACCACCACACCAACCTTGTAATTGAGTATCTATTTTACTTTTTGTAACACATACAAAAACACATCTAACATTACGCAGATTTCGAAATTGGGATTTTTTTTCTGAAAAAAAAAATTGACCACATATCAAATTTATCTCTATCACGATTTTTTTATTATTCTTCAAAAAAATTAAATAGAATGACATTAAAAAAGTATATATGTATAAATTAATCAGAAAGAAAACAATAGTTCCTTTATTGAATTCAATTCCACCCCAAAGTGTCAACCAAAAAATTTATTCGGCTCTTGCAACAGTTGCTCACCGGATTTTTTTTCTAGAATAACACAACATATGGCCTTATCATATTTCTTGTATAAAACATGAACTGAAGAACAACCACGATCCAATATATCGCAACAATGAGAAGCCATGGAGTTCAAGAAAAGAATTATGACGAGATTAGTTTTCGATTTTCATTTCCAGAGACAGTGGAATGAACTGTTATCCTTTTGTAAAGTTCAAAATACTTTTTCAGTATTCCATTAATAGCAAAGAGTCCAGTAAGGTTAGTATTCACTTTGTTATTGCAAATAACCACAAAGCACGATAAAAAAAAAATTGAACTTCACAAAATGTAAAATTCGCACAATCAAAATGTTAAGATACACTATTAACCATGTAATTTGTGTTATAATATTATATTTTCATCCCATATAAACATTATTTATTATATTAATAGAATCTTTATTTAAATAAATCATTGTGTTAACATGTGTGTCCTTTGCTTATATAGTAGACAATATTGTGTATAGAGTATTTTAACTCACGCGCGAAAAATTAAAATTGTCCGTTCTTACAAGTAATAAATTAACATACACAATCAAAGATGAGGTAGAACAAACATGTAGCACAAGATTAAATATAATTTGATCTTAATTATGGGAGTGGTAATATTCCAACTTCTTGTGCTAGTACATTTCGTATGTATTGAACGGACCAATTAGAGATATTCGTTTATGTTCTGAATATTAATAAACGATTTCTCTAGTCCATTGCATGTACTTATACTCTTAATCTTGATATAATTATTATGATCTATATGATTTGTTTTGTCATTTTAATCTATTAAAAGGTGAGACTCTTTTGTGAGTCAACATATTCCTGATAGGTTGGATGATGACGAATTACTTAGTGAAATATTAATTAGTTGATAGAACCATGTTTTGAACTTGAGATAGAAGACACCCCTTTATGGTTGCTTATAAGTTTTCACGTGAAAATCCTGCAGGTCGATTTTGTATCCGTCATGTGGAATAAGTTAAGCATTATAAATAAAGGATTAAATTAATTAATGAGTTAAATTTTTCAGAAAATTTAAAATTTATTGATTGGTGTCGGTAATTCTAACATGGGGAGTTAAATAAGATGTAATGGTAGATTTCGAAATTAAAATCAAAGAGTGCAATTACAAATTTTTAGTGGAATAATTTATAATTTATTATGATATGATAATAATAAATAGAAGTCTTGACGAGTGCATTTATATGGCACAACCAGAAGGTTTCATGAAAAGTGGTAATGAACGTAAGTTTTGTAAACTTAAGAAATAAATTTATGGTTTGAAACAAGCATCTATAGCATGGAATACTTGTTTTGATAATTCGATTAAGACTTTTAATTTTGATCAATGTGAAAATGAGTCATGCATTTATAAAAAATGGGATGGAGATAGAGTAACATTTTTTATTCTGTACATAGATGATATTTTGCTCATAGGAAATAATGTGAGCATGTTGAATTCTGTTAAGGAGTGGCTGTCCTCACATTTTAATATGAAAGACTTAGGAGAAGCGGCTCATATCCTTGGGATCAAGCTTATAGAGATTGCAAACAAAGGATATTAGGTTTATCTCAAGCATTTTATATTGATATTATTCTTGCAAGATTTAGCATGCAAAATTTCAAAAAGGGATTTCTTCCTTTTAGGCATGGAATTACTCTATCAAAAGACCAGTCGCCTAAAACGACCAATGAGATAGAGAGAATGAAGGTGGTCCCTTATGCTTTTGTTGTAGGGAGACTCATGTATGCTATGTTGTGCTCTAGACCAGATATCTGCTTTGCTGTTGGCATGGTTAGCAGATTTCAGTCTAATCCCGGATAAGAACATTGAACTGCGATTAAGCATATAATCAAGTACCTTAAAAGGACTAGGGATTACATGCTTGTTTTTTACTTTGGAGATCTTGTACTTATTGGGTATACTGATTCAGATTTTTAGTCGGATAAAGATTCTAGAAAAATCTACCTTAGGATATGTGTTTACTTTAGGAGGTGGAGCCATTGTTTAGAGGAGTATCAAGCAATCATGTGTTGTTGATTCCACCATGGAAGCTGAATATGTAGCTGCCTCTGAGGTGGCTAAAGAGGCTATTTGGCTCGGTAACTTTCTGAAAGAGCTTGGAGTTGTTCCTTCGGTTCAAATACCACTACCACTTTATTGTGACAATAATGGTGCAGTTACGAACTCGAAAGAACCACCAATCCATGAAAGAAGTAAGCATATTGAGAGAAAATATCACTTGATTCGAGATATAACTCAAAGGGGTGATGTGAGAGTTTTGAAGATTGAGTCGAAGAATAATTTGGCAGACCCATTTACAAAGGGCTTAACCCAAAAGGTTTTTGATAAGCAAGTGGAAGAAATGGGTGTTAAAATTGTGCATTCATGGTTATAAGTCTAAGTGGGAGATTGTTAGGATATACTATTAACCATGTAATTTATGTTATAGTATTATATTTTCATCCCATGTAAAGACTATTTATTATATTAATAGAATCTTTATTTGAATAGATCATTGTGTTAATATGTATGTCCTTTGCTTATATAGTAGCCAATTTTGTGTATGAAGTATTTGAACTCATGCACGGAAGATTAAAATTGTTGGTTCTTATAAGTAATAAATTAATGTTCATAATCAAAGATGAGGTATGACAAACATCTTGATGATTGTAGCATAAGATTAAATATAATTTGATCTTAATTATGGGAGTGGTAATATTTCAACTTCTTATGCTACTACATTTCGTATGTATTGAATGGATCAATTAGAGATATTCATTTATGTTTTGAATATTAATAAACGGTTTCTCTAGTCCATTACATGTACTTATACTCTTAATCTTGATATAATTATTATGATCTATATGGTTTGTTTTGTCGTTTTAATCTATTGAATGGTGAGACTCTTTTATGAGTCAACATATTCCTGATAGGTTGGATGATGACGAATCACTTAGTGAAATATTAATTAGTTGATAGAACCAAATCTCAAACTTGAGATAGAAGACACCCCTTTATGGTTGCTTATAAGTTTTCACGTGAAAACCCTGTAGGCGAATTTTATATCCATCATGTGAAATAAGTTAAGCATTATAAATAAAGGATTAAATTAATTAATGAGTTAAATTTTTTAGAAAATTTAATTTAATTGATTGGTGTCTGTAATTCTAACACTGGAAGTTAAATAAGATGTATGTAGATTTCAAAATTAAATCGAGGAGTGCAATTACAAATTTTTAGTGGAATAATTTGTAATTTATTATGATGTTAATTCTTTCATCACCGAATTAATATCTTAATTGGAAGCCTCACTTAATAAATCTGTGGTCCCTGTTATACCTGATTAACTAATCAATTTTGGAAAAGAAAAAGGAACTTACTAGAAGAAGTAATATTATTTACTTGTCTTCAGGAAGGAAAATAATATCTTCTGACTTTAATTAGTTGAAAATGTTTTGGACAACTAAAGAGGCCTAAAAATATTTGCCTCTTGATTTTCCCTTATTTATGAGAAAACAAGAATAAATAGGGTTTAGGGTTCAGAAGATAAAGAGATTTTTCCATCTTTTCTTTGAGTCCAAAAATACTTGCCCACACAAGTTTGAAAAAAAAAAAAAGGTTAAGTCAGGCAGTAGTAGAAGACTGTAGAATTGGAGGCCAAGACATTGAACGATATTTGTGAAAGCTTCAAGAAGTAAGTTTTTTGATTTTTGTTTTGGTTATGTTATCTAGGCATTATGTAAGTTATTGATCCTGTAGAATTATTTCTTCCGTTGTGCATGTTCTAACACAAAATTCATACAACTTTTGATATTTTCGAATGCAAATTAAGACCTGTAAAAATAAATAACATGGCTCTAATACCAATAAAGAATCTAATCAAATGCAAAATTTGCAGGATTATTCAATATTGTTTCACTAGTCAGACAGTGTAATCACATATATATATAAATACGAACTATACCAAATAGTCACAAACGATAATCGCGTACTTGTAATAGAAGTTTGTTCTTGATTTCAGGGAAGAATCTTCAATAGAATCTTTCACAAGAACCTGAGAGAGAAACAAGGAGAAATCCTTTGGTTCAACATTTGTTTTTCTAGAGAGGAAGAAAAGGTACGTTGTTTCTCTTTAGATAAACTCTTTTATAAATCCATAGGGACACAACTTTTCAGATAGTTGTATCTCTTTCCTTTGTATTAATAAGTAATTATATATAAATATATATATATATAGACATAGATCTGGATTGATCCACATGGGGGACCCGATCTAATTTTATTAAGTTATCTTTTAAGCGATATGATGCCATAAATATCTTTGTAGTGTGAGAGCTAAACTCAGGGACTGAATGGCCAATTATTGATCTAGTTAACATATTTTCACTTACAATGTAAAAACTACAACACCATCAATGTATTTTAACTATTAGCAACTTATTAATCACATCTTTAGATTAACGGTTACACGTCATGTTGTGAGGCACACTAACTTGATAGTTTAGCAAAATTGTATATTGGTATGTCGGTATACAAAAGTTAATTAACAGCACAATGAAATTTACATCGATCTTAACAAACTCGTCAGCATAAGAAGAAGTAGCATGGATAATGAGCAAAGGGGCGGATATAGGATGGCAGCGGATTAATGAGGTAGAAGATTGGCAAAGACTTTGCCCCTCAACAAACTCAGACTTTTCAACTACAGGAGATATGACTTTATAATAAGAATAGATGCCGAGCCTATTTTCTTTGGTCGTTATCTGTTATTTTCTCCTCAAAGCAAGAGTAGTTTTACAACAATTACCTTATCTCAGCGTTCTCTACAAGTCTCTACTTGCCAAAAATGAATTTATAATAACTACGCTAAGAACCCTTACTACAAGTGCTTTACTCCCTCCGTTTAAATTTGGTTGTCTATTTTGACTTGAAACAAATTTTAAAAAATTGAGTTTTTTAATCTTAAATTAAAGAAATCTAGAATGTACCAAAATGTATTTTAATCTTATGGTCATAATTATCTCACGTGGAAACACAAATCAAAGAGTTGTCAAAAAAGGGCATTCTTTATAAATGGACAAAAAAGAAAAATAGTACAAACAAATTGAAACAGAGAGAAAACTGAGGTTGTCATGCTCTGTACAATGTTCACTTGCTATCTAAGCGTGATTGTTTTTTTTTTTGGTGTAATGTAAGTGGTTATAATATATGGAATTGTTTGCACCTTATAATAGATTTCCCACAATGCTATCACGGACTTTTTCAAGGTTTTAAACCTGATTTTTTTTTTTTTTTGCTTGCTTAATTGGAGTTATTTGACAGTTGAAAGTGATATCGCAATCATGATATGCTTCTAGAGTACGATTAAGTTGGTTGGCTCAAATTAACACCAATGCTCAAACATGAGGCTCTGATTAGCAGCCCTTCGTTGGGCCACCCTGTTAGTAATCAAAGGTCATGGTTCTCATTTTCTTTCAAACTTTTAGCAATGGCTTAGTCAATTACGAGTTTCATAAAATCCAGTTTTTCAAGGTTATGTTTTGTATTTTTGTTATAGGTTAAGTTTGTATTTACGTTAAAGCAAGTCTAGCTAGCAAAAGATATACAACAAATTCGTGTAGTTAAATTCTAGATCTGTCACTTAATTGCAGGATATGCTAGACCAAATAATATTTTATTATTTTCTAGGCCCAAAAAATCGTATTAGCTTGCTTAACTAAATCGTTTGAATTGATTTAAAAGTCGGTCAAATAGTGCTTAAAAAATACTTTTTGGCTCATTTTGATGTTTAACAAACACCAAAAATGCTTTAAATTGAGTATTTTTAAGTTAAAATAAGACTAAAATGATAAGGTGGTCAGCCCCAACATATTTTTTACCGAAAAATTATACAAAATATCCCTTGAGTTAATTTTTTTTACATAAAAATAACTCATAACTCACTTATCATTCCTTACCTAAAATTGCCTTTCGACCAATATTTTTACCAAATATGGTGGTTTAGCCAAATAATTTACGACAAAAATGGTCAGTCAGCCAATTGCCCTCCATTTCAATATTTTGTTGTTTTCTTTTGCTTTGTTCTTTAAAAAAAGAAAATATTTTTTCTGTCCTTTTCAATAAAAAAAGAAACTTTCTTATTTTTTTTTAAAAAAACTTTTTTGGCTGCAATAATTTTTTCCACAAAAATTATTGCTATTTTTTTACTATGTTTTTCCTCTTTTTTTTTTTTTAAGAAAAAAAATTATTTCCCTTTTTAAAAAAAAAATAAAAAATCTCTTCCAGTTGTTTCATTTATTTTATGAAAAAAAAGGAACATTTATGTTATTTATTATTTTTTATTTATCCTTCTATTTCTTAGTTTGGAATGCAAGATAGTCAAGTTAATATTAATTTCGATGCATTACATAATTGTTTATATAATATTGATAGATATATACCATTTATACAATATCGATATACGTCTATACATTATTTATACAATACCAATACATTACATAACATTTATACAATATCGATATACATTTATACAATATCCATAAACGTTTATACACCATTTATACAATATCAATACACGTTTGTGCACTATTTATGCAATATTGATTACATATACTCTATATAACTATTATACAATATTTATACATGACATATAAATTATATATACATTACATGTATAACGTTTGCGAAGTTATTATGAAATTTTCTTGGTGATTAAATAAATTATTAGTTATCAAAAAAAGAACATTTAACCATGTTTATGATATCATTTACCATGGTATAAAACACGAAGTATTTTTTTCTTGACTTCATAAATATTTTTTTAAAAAATAAAAACATGACTATATATTTTTTGTAAATTAATTACTTTATCGTAAATAGTTAAAAATATCCCTTTTTTATAATTGCTCTTAGATTATTTTGTCGCATTAAGTTAGAATTTCTTTTATCTTTGTTGTAGATGCGTTGGAACTTTGAATCCCTTTCTCTATTTATTCTAGAAAAAATTACATAACACCACAACTTATCTTTACTAAATTACATAAAATTCATATCCTTTTTATTAATTTCCTAAATCTTTTATTTAAAAAAACAGTCGGAGACATTCACAAACTCATAAATTTTTGGATACACAATTTTAATTATATGTCTCCCTTTAGTCTAGTTAATGTATTATGTATCTCGGTCAAATAATTTCAAAAATAGATGTACCTCAGTAATTAAAATAGATTTATCTCAATAATAATAGGCACAAAACCCCTAGGCGGCGCATGCAAAAAATCCTAATTGAAAGTTAATTTTTCGGTCATTGTGCCTACTACGTTCGGTGGGACTAACCCACCAGATGAATCAGTGATACAGAATAATGAAGAGAAAAAGAGTTTGGATTGTACAGAACCAAAATATGCTAATCTTTTAAAACCTAAAGTGTATGTGCATAATACTATTAGGGTTCCCCCAAAACCAATTGCTATGATGCATGGGGAACCTAGTGTTACATGGAAATCATCTGAGGTGAAAAGTCTGATCATCCAAGAGAATTTATAATATGCCATTATTGGTAAATTTTTATATGAAAAATCTGATATTACAAAATTATGAAAATCCATCCCATTACAATGTGGAATAAAGGGTGAATATACTATAGGAGTGATGGATGCAAGACACATACTGATTAGATTGAGGGTACTAGAGGACTATGTCCAATTGCTTTCAACATCAGTGTATTACATTAAGGTCAAAGATATGACTGGCAGATAAGAACTTTAAAATGGGATCCATTGTTTGAGCCTGATATTGAAACTATAATTGCCATAGCATGGATATCAATGCCTGATTTACCATCAAATTTCTTTGCTAAGGAAGCAATTTTATTTATTACTTCAGCAGTAGGGAAGTTGTTGTAAGACCCTGCAAAGTTTCCTCGTAGTCTAAGCCTTAGAGTGTGTCAAGCGAAGTGTAATTCCGGCCTTAAAGGGATTGGGAAGTGACTTCTCAAGTGGTTGGTGTTGAAACGATATTGAATTTTCTTAAATTTGACTTTTAGTCATATAGAGAATTGAATTATCTTTCCAATGATAACAATTTCGTCCAAATCTGATATCAAGGTGAGAAGTTATGGTCGTTTTACTAAAAGTTATCGGAGCCTCCCAAGTGCGACGGACGATCCGACGGACCGTCGAGTCTATGACGGACCATCAAAACCAAGGCAGTAACTTCCTTTTTTTGACCCAAGTGCGATGGCCAAAATGACGGACCGCTAAGGCTGCGATAGATCATCGCTGGGACCGTCGTGCTCAGGCAGTGTGGCCTCCTCTTGGCCAATGTACGATGGATAATCCTAAGGACCACTAGACTTGAGATGGACCATCGCTTCAACCGTCGCATCGAGTCAGTATGATCATTTTCTGACCAACATGTGATGGATGACCCGACTGATCGTCAGGCTTGCGACGATCGTTGCAGGCCCCGTTCAGTGTTTTAAAATCATTTTAACAAAGGGATTTTTGGTCTTTCCACTCTTATATCAATCAGATATATTCCAAGCAAAGAAAAGGGCTTCATTCATCACTCAAAACACAAGAGAGCTAGGGTTTCTCTCTCAAGATCAAATCTAAAACCCTTCTCCACAAAATCCAAGAACTCACCATAGATTCAATAAATTGAGTTGAGATTGAGTTCCCCAAGTTCAAGGATTGTAAGAACCCTCTCTCAAGAGTAAGAAGAAGAGTTTAGAGCAAACTTGTTCTTCCAATTTCATAATCCAAAGTATGTGGGGTTTTGAAAAAGGGTAACCCTTTCACCCTTGTGCCCAAAGGGTTATTTAAACTATAATTCTCTACAATTTATGAGATTTTACATGAAATTGAATTGGGTTTTTCACCCATTGTTATTGGTTGCAAGCTTTTGATGTTTCCCTTGAATTGAGAGTCTAATGGCATGATTTTTACATATTTTTTTGAGAAATTACAGCTGGGTCTATACCCCCAATTTTAATCCTTGCGAAGTTAATAGTTGAAATGTTTGAGATATTAAAGTATATGAGTATGTTGAGATTTTGAGATAAATTGCTGAAATTTCCAGATTTCTACATGAGTTATGAATCTATATGCTATCTATTTTGCTTTTGATGAGTTGTAACTTGAGAATGAATTATGGGTTATTGATCCCAACATGAGATTTACCATTTTGTGAACTCTTATGTTATAAGTACCCATGATTTGAGTATTCTGAGATTGTTCATAAATGTTTTAACTAATGGTCATTGAGTTTTACAATTCACTCTACTATATGAGATTACAGATTTGATTATTGGGTTCTTATTAAACCATGAGATTATTCTAAAGTGGATTTTCATGAGATGAGTGAGATAAACTAAAGGGAGCAGTATATAGCACCGAGCGGGTAAGTTACTACAGTTTCTTACCCCAAAACTACATGCCACCATAGGTTGGGCCTGAGGCCGAGTTTATGATTATCATTGGGCGTAAGGCCGAGTTGATATTGGGCCTCAGGATGAGTTTGTTTAGTGATCACTGGACCTAGGTTATACTCCTTGGAAATAGTATGGCGCCTCTCCCCAACATGAGGTCTCTTCCCTAGGAGGACCAAATGTTGGACTCCAAGTAGCTCGCATGGTTTATGTTGGTTAAGAGAAACTCCCTAAACTAAAGTATTTTCCATTGAGATAAGATATTTTCTTTTAAAACGAAAACACTTTCCCTTGATATGAGTATTTTCCCCTAAAACTTGAAATAAAATATTTTCCTAATGTGAATGAAATTCCTTCAAGTATGTTTCAAAGTTATATGATTCTAAATTTTAAGTACTTGAGTTCAAAAGAGTTATGAGTTCTTGAGCATTAAAGAAGTTTTACTCTCCATGTGACATGAATGAGTTGAAAGTATTGATTAAAGTTTCCTTTAGCCTATGGGTAATGAGAATAAGAGAAGGTTTCCGACTTCAAAGTTAACCTATGATGACTCACGAGATTTGTGTTACATGTTCCATTTTAAATGATTCATGTGCTTTACATTTGATACTTATTCAAGCCATGTGAGTCATTATTTATTGCATGTATGATTTGATTGAAGAGTATTGATGTTGTTTTATATAAATGCATTCACCCCCACATACTCAGTACATTCCCAAGTTCTAATCAACATATACGTCTATGTGCTACACTTTCTTATAATGTAGGTTCAGGTGCTCAGTCCCAGCCTCGTCAGTGACTTCTGAGTACCTCTATTTACATTCCTATAGTGGTGAGTCCTCATGATTCGAGGACCTATCTTCAGACATTTTAGAGACTATGTTATTACTTTTAGTTTATTTCGAGTCAGTTGGGGACCTATCCCAACGGCTCTCCAGTTTATGGATTAGTAGAGGCTTTGTTAGACTAGTTGTCAGATTGTGATTGTGTTTAGAATTCCAGTATTGTGGGTGTTTGGACCAAGTATTTTCTCCGTATTTCCCCGTCATATGATATGACTATGCTAGTGTTTGAATTATTTTATCTTTAAATGAGTATTATTGGTAGAAGCAGGCTGAAAGGGTTAGCTTGGGGCTACTTGTAGCCTTAAGCACTGTGTGATGTCCCAGGAGGTGATTTTGGGTCGTTACAAACTTGGTATCAGAGCCTAAGGTTTTTAAGGAGTCCTAGGGAGTCTGACAAGCCACGTTGAGTAGAGTCTTGACCATCGGTGTGTAGCGCGGCACATCTATGAGCAAGAGGCTATGAGATATTTTAGGAAAAAGTTGTTTCTTCTTTCAGATTCTATCGTTCCTACAGTTATCCCTCTCATCTATAATTCATGCTCTTCTATTGCAGAAAATTCCTTTTTGAAGAGCGACTTCCCACAGAAATGATGATGAGCAACCCCCACCTATTGATCCCTTAAATGAGACAATATCTCATGCTGAGTTTCGAGTGGCCTTTTAGGAGTTACCCTAAGCAGTCACCATCAATGTTTGGGCCAATAATCAGGCCTCAGTTGATAATCAGCAAGGAGGTGATGTAGTCGCAGCTAAAATCCGTGATTTTATACAGATAAATCCGCTAGAGTTTTATGGGTCTAAGGCAGATCAGGACCCATAGTTATACCTTGAGGAGGTGAGAAAGATCACACAGGTGATGCATATTTTTTAGAAAGAAAGTGTTGAGTTGGCATCCTACAGGCTGAAAGGCATTGCTTATGACTGGGTTGTATCGTGGAGGAAGGGTAAAGTTGAGAATATCGCTCCTATGACTTGGCAGGTATTCCAAGATGCATTCTTGGATAAGTTCTTTCTACTTGAGATGAGGGAGTCAAAGATTGAGGAGTTTATGAACTTGAGGTAGGGCTTCATGACTGTTAAGGAGTACTGCTTGAAGTTCAATCAGTTGACCAAGTATGCTCCTGATTTGATTTCTGACACTCGGGCTAGTAAGAGCAAGTTCGTAACCGGTGTCTCTGTGTTGGTACTAAAAGAGTGTAGGACTGTGAAGCTACATAGGGATATGGATCTAGATAGGTTGATGACGTATGCCCAGTAGATAGAGGTAGATAAGATTAGGGAGAGAGATCAAGTGAGGGGTAACAAGAGGGCTAGATCTGAGCAACATAAGTATATCCAGCCTAAGTTCCATGGAGGGAACCGCCCTCATTTTTAGAGGCGTTCGTCTATGCCATTGCCTTCATCAGCTAGTGCTCCAATTCCTAGAGGCAGACAGTAGCAAGGGGGTAGGTATTTTACGTCTAGATCGTAGAACAGTGTTGGTAACAGGCCCTGTTATCCCTTTGTGATAAATGTGGTAGGGATCATCCCGGTAAGTGCTTTGTAGATTTGAGGGGTTGTTTTGGTTGTAGCAAGCAGGGCCACAGACTTAGAGATTGTCCGCTTGCTAGACAGGGGAATAGAGATGCCCGACCTCAGGCACTGGCTACTAGTGCACCAGTTCCTGTACCTCGTCCCACCCCTGCTCAGGGCGCTTCATCTAACACTGCTGGCAGTCAGCTGTAGAATAGATTCCATGACTTACCATCCCGTCAGAAGCAGGAGGACTCTCCCGATGTTGTTACCGGTATGCTCCGTGTATTTTGCCTTGATGTTTATGTATTGTTGGACCCCATGTTAAGTCTCTCTTATGTGACCCCACTTGTAGCTGTGAATTTCAAAATGAATCTCGAAAATATTTCTGAGCCTTTCCTAGTTTCTACAAGTAGGGGAGTTAGTTATTGGTAAATAAGTATATAAAGATTGTCTTGTAACTGTTCTTTATAGGGTCATACTTGCGAATTTGATAGAGTTAGACTTGGTGGATTTTAACCTTATTCTGGATATGGATTGGCTTCGTTCTTGTTATGCATCTATAGATTATCGTACCTGTATGGTCAAGTTTCAACTTCCTGATGAACTAGCTTTAGAGTGGTCTAGGAGTTCGGTATCTCCCAAGAGTTATTTTATCTCCTATCTCAAAGCCAGAAAGCTAATATCCAAGGGTTATATCTATCACCTAATTAGAGACAAAGACACTACGTTCGAGGCTCTTACTATTCAGTCAGTCGATATTGTTAATGAGTTTCCAGATATTATTTTGGAAGACCTCCCAGGGGTACCTCCCGATAGAGAGATAGAATTTGGATTGACCTTCTTCCCGACACTCATCCTATTTCTATTTTGCCATACTGTATGGCACCTGTATATCTTAAGAAGTTAAAAGAGCAACTCAAAGATCTTTTAGAGGTTTTATTAGGCCCAGTATTTCTCCTTGGGGCGCACCTGTCTTATTCATGCAAAAGAAAAACGGTTCTTTGCGTATGTGCATTGACTACCATCAGCTTAACTAGGTCACAGTAAAAAATAAGTATCCTCTTTTGAGAACTGATGACCTGTTTGATCAGTTGTAAGGTGCAAGTTATTTCTCCAAGGTAGACCTTAATCCGGCTATCACCAGCTTAAAGTCAAGGAATGTGATATTCCAAAGACAGCCTTCCGAACCCGCTATGGTCACTTTGAATTTCTAGTCATGTTATTCGGGCTAACCAATGCCCCTGCAGCCTCATAGACCTCATGAACCGATTATTCAAGCAATATCTCGATATGTTTGTCATTGTCTTCATAGATGGCATCCTTGTGTACGCCGTTAATGAGAATGACCATGTGAATCACCTTAGAGTTGTCTTGCAAATCTTAGAGATCACCATTTGTTCGCTAAATTTAGTAAGTGAGAATTTTGGCTAAGGTCTGTAGCCTTTCTAGGTCATGTTGTTTCAGTCGAAGGTATCAGAGTTGATCCCCAAAAGACATAAGCTATAACAAATTAGCCCAGACCTATCTCTCTATCTGACATTAGAAGTTTCTTAGGTCTAGCGGGCTACTACCGTTGTTTTGTTGAAGGTTTCTCTTCTATTGCGTCTCCTTGACTCATTTGACCAAAAAGAAAGATAAGTTCCAGTGGTCAGATTCCTGTGAGAAGAGTTTTCAGGAATTGAAGACTCGACTTACTTTAGCCCCTGTGTTGACTTTGCCTGATGGTACAAATATTTTTATGGTGTATTGTGATGCTTCTAAAGTTGGTTTGGGTTGTGTGTTGATGCAAAAAGGTACGGTTATAGCCTATGCCTCTAGACAGTTGAAGCCGCATGAAAAAAACTATCCAACCCATGATCTTGAGTTAGCTGCTGTGGTCTTTGCTTTAAAAATCTGGAGACACTATTTTTATGGTGTTTATATTAATGTGTTTACTGATCATAAGAGCCTACAGTATGTGTTTACTCAGAGAGAGTTGAATCTTAGGCAGAGGAGGTGGTTGGAGTTTTTAAAAGACTGATATGAGTGTGTTGTATCACCCGACAAAGCCAATATAGTGGCGGATGCCCTTAGCAGGTTGTCTATGGGTAGTGTTGCTCATGTAGAGGAAGGTAAGAAGGAGTTAGCTCATGATATGCATTGTCTGGCTAGATTAGGTGTTAGGTTGCTTGATTTAGCTGAGGGAAGCACATTGGTGTAGAGTAGTTTTGAATCCTCATTAGTTTTGAAAGTGAAGGAAAAGCAAGATAAGGATCCTAGTTTGGTCAGACTGAAGGAGTCAGTTTAGGAACAAAAGGTAGAGGTTTTCTCCCAAGGGGGAGATGGCGTGTTGAGATTGAAAGGTAGATTGTGTGTTCTGTGTGTTGATGATCTAAGGAAGAGGATTTTGGCTGAAGTGCATGGTCGCGGTATTCTATTCATCCTGGCGCTACTAAGATGTACCGCGACTTGCGGGAAATCTATTGGTAAAATGGTATGAAGAAGGATATAGCTATTTTCGTAGCAAAGTGTGAAATGTGTCAAAAGGTTAAGGTAGAGCACCAAAGACCTAGTGGTGTGATAGAAGAGTTTGGTATACCCACTTGGAAGTGGGAGGTGGTGAATATGGACTTCGTGACCAGGTTGCCTCTTTCGCGTCGTCATCATGATTCGATTTGGGTTGTTGTGGATAGGCTGACTAAGTCCACACAGTTCTTGCCCATGCATACATCTTGTACAGCTGAGGATTATGCTAGATTGTATATTCGAGAGTTAGTCAGGCTACATGGAGTTCCCTTCTCTATCATTTTGGATAGGGGTATTCAATTTACTTCTCAAGTTTGGGATGAGCATTTTCCATTGATAGAGTTTTCCTATAATAATAGTTACTATGCTAGCATCGGGATGGCACTATTTGAGGCCTTGTATGGTAGGAGATGTAGATCACCTATAGGTTGGTTTGAAGTGGGTGAAGCTGTTGTGATTGGGCCTGATGTAATGTTTGAAGCTATGGAGAAAGAAATCTAAGTTGATTAGAGAGAGATTGAAAACCGCCAATAGTCGTCAAAAGTCTTATGCCGATGTGAGGAGAAGAGATCTTATGCTTGAAGTGGGTGATTTGGTATACTTAAAGATTTCACCTATGAAAGGGCTGAAGAGATTTGGTAAAAGGGGGAATCTTAGTCCCCGTTATATTGTCCTATATAGAGTCTCGATCCGTGTTTGTAAAGTAGCCTTTGAGGTTCAGTTGCCCGCAAAGTTGTCAGCTGTTCATCCTGTTTTTCATGTCTCCATGATTAAAAAGCATATTGGTGATTCTGTTGTAGTAGATCCCTCAGGGAGTGCTAATATTCAGAACAGTCTTTCATTCGATGAGATTCCTGTTAAGATCCTAGATTTTCAGATCCGTGGACTGAGGAACAAAGAGGTTTCCTTAGTCAAAGTTTTGTGGCAGAACCAGTCAGTTGAGGGCGCTACTTGGGAGACAGAAACAGATATGCCAGCCAAGTATCCGCACCTTATTTCCGCAAGTTCAGATCAATCTGAAGGTATTATTCTTCCTTAATTCAGCCCTTCTAATGTAAAGTTTGGCTATATATATCTATTCTTGCATGAGTTCTTGCAATTTCTAAGATATTCAAGAGTTTAGAAAGATTTTGAGTAGTTTAGCAAATTGCTTCAGCTATATGTACTCTATTTTTCCTGTATTCCTAGTCTAACTAGCGACATTCAAGGACAAATGTTTCCAAGGGGGATATTGTAAGAACCCACAAAGTTCCCTCGTA
This sequence comes from Capsicum annuum, assembly GCF_002878395.1. Taxonomy (NCBI): domain Eukaryota; kingdom Viridiplantae; phylum Streptophyta; class Magnoliopsida; order Solanales; family Solanaceae; genus Capsicum; species Capsicum annuum. The sequence goes on along the minus strand of NC_061120.1, from coordinate 37,446,323 downwards.
GTCTAAGCCTTAGAGCGTGTCAAGCGAAGTCTAATTTTGTCCCTAAAATGATTAGAAAGTGAGTTCCCAAGTGGTTGGTATTTAAACCATACTGAATTTTCTTAAATTTGAATTTTGTTCATATAGAGAATTAAATTAGCTTTCCACCGATATCAATTTTGTCCCAATCCGATATTGGGGTGATAAGTTATGGCCGTTTTACTAAAAGTTTTGGGAGCCGCCCTGGTGCGACGGACGATCCAATGGACCGTCGCAACCAAGGTAGTAACTCCCTTTTCTGACCCAAGTGTAAAGGCCAAAATGACGGACCGCCAAGGCTGCGACGGACCATCGTTAGGACCGTCGTGCTCAGGCAGTGTGGCCTCCTCCTGGCCAACATGCGACGGATGATCCAACGGACCACCAGACTTGCGACGTACCATTGGTTCGACCGTCGCATCGAGGCAGTGTGATCATTTTCTGGCTAACGTGTGACAGACGATCGGACGGACCATCAGGCTTGCAACAGATCATTACTTCGACCGTCGCAGGCCCCATTCAGTGTTTTAAACTCATTTTAAGAAGGGGCTTTTCGGTCTTTCCACTCTTTTATCAACCATATATATTCCAAGTGAAGAAAAGGGTTTCATTCATCATTCAGAACACAAGAGAGCTAGGGTTTCTCCCTCAAGATCAAATCTAAAACCCTTCTCCAAGAAATTCAAGAACTCACCATAGATTCAACAAATTGAGTTGAGATTTGAGTTTCCCGAGTTCAAAGGTTGCAAGAACCCTCTTTCAAGAGTAAGAAGAAGAGTTTAGAGCAAGCTTGTTCATTTTCATAATTTAAGGTATGTGGGGTTTTGAACAAGGGTAATCGTTTCACCCTTGTGCCCAAAGGTCTATTTAAACTATAATTCTCTACAATTTATGAGATTTTACATGAAGTTGAATTGAAGTTTTTCACCTATTGTTATTGGTTGGAAGGTTTTGATGTTTCCCTTGAATTGAGAGTCTAATGGCATAATTTTACCTGTTTTCTTAAGAAATTGCAGCTGTGTCTATACCCCATGATCTTAATCCTTGAGGAGTTAAGAGTTGAAATGTTTGAGATACTAAAGTATATGAGTATGTTGAGATTTTAAGAAAATTGCTGAAATTTCCAGATTTCAACATGAGTTATGAATCTATATGCTATCTATTATGCTTTTGATGAGTTATATTAGTAGAAACAAGCTCAAAGGGTTAGATTGGGGCTACTTGTAGCCTTAAGCACCTGTGACGTCCTGGGAGGTGATTTCGGGTCGTTAAAACTTGGTATCAGAGCCTAAGGTTTTAAGGAGTCCTAGGGAGTCTGACAACCCGTGTTGAGTAGATTCTTAATCATCGATGTGTAGCATGCCATATCTATGAGCAAGAGGCTACAAGGCATTTTAGGAAAAAGTTGTTTCTTCTGTCAGATTCTATTGTGCCTACAGTTGTCCCTCTCGTCTAATAATTTGTTCTCTTTTATTTTTAGAAAATACCTCTCCAAAGAGCGAATGTCTACAAAAACAATGATGAGAAACCCCCACCTGTTGATCCTTTGAATGAGATGGTGTCTCATGCTGAGATTTGGGCAACCTTTCAGGTATTAGCCCAAGCAGTCACCGCCAATGTTCGAGCCGATAACCAGGCCGCAGTTGTTAATCAGTTGGGAGGGGATATAGCTATGGCTAGGATTTATGATTTTATGTGGATGAATCCGCCTGAGTTTTATGGGTCTAAGGCAGATGAGGACCGATAGTTGTACCTTGAGGAGGTGAGAAAGATCACGTAGGTGATGCATGTTTTTGAGGAAGAAAGTGTTGAGTTGGCGTCTTATAGTTTGAAAGACATAGCTTATGACTAGGTTGTATCGTGAAGGAAGGGTAGATGTGAGGATGCTGCTCCTATGACTTGGCAGGTGTTCTAAGATGCATTCTTGGAAAAGTTCGTTCTTCTTGAGATAAGGGAAGCAAAGATTAAGGAATTGATGAACTTGAGGCAGGGCTCCATGAATGTTAAGGAGTACTGCTTGAAGTTCAACCAGTTAGCCAAGTATGCTCCTGATTTGATTTCTGACACCCGAGCTAGTATGAGCAAGTTTGTGACTAGTTTTTCTGGGTTGTTACTAAAGGAGTTTAGGACATCAATGCTGTATAGGGATATGGATCTGGCTAGGTTGATGATGCATGCTCAATAGATAGAGGTGGATAAGATTAGAGAAGAGATAGAGTGAGGGGTAACAAGAGGGGTAGATCTGAGCAGCATGAGTTTATCTAGCCTAGTTTATCTGGAGGAAACTTCCCTCAGTTTCAGAGATGTCCATCAATACCAGCGCCTTCATCAGTTAGTGCTCCCGTGCCTATAGGCAGACAGGAGCAAATGTGCAGGTCTTTTATGTCTAAGTTGCAGAACAGTGTTGGTAACAGGCCCCATTATTCTCCTTGTGCTAAGTATGGTAGGGATCATCTTGGTGAGTGTTTTATAGATCTGAGGGGTTGTTTTGATTGTGGCAAGCAAGGCCACAGACTTAGAGATTGTCCTCATGCTAGATAGGGGAACAAAGATACCCGACCTTAGGCACCAGCTACTAGAGCACCAGCTACTGCACCCCATCCCGTCTTTACTCAGGGCGCTTCATCTAGCACTGCTAGCGGTCAGTGCCAGAATAGATCTATGCCTTACTATCCCATTAAGAGCAGAAGGACTCTCCCGATAGTGTTACTAGTATGCTCCACATCTTTTATTTTGATGTTTATGTATTATTGGACCCCGACTCAAGTCTCTCCTATGTGACCCCACTTATGGCTATGAATTTCAAAATGAGTCCCGAAAGGATTCCTGAGCCTTTCCTAGTCTTTATTCTAGTAGGGGAGTCAGTTGTTGCTAAACAAGTGTATAGAGGTTGTCTTGTTACTGTTCTTCATAGAGTCATACTTGCGGATTTGATAGAGTTAGACATGGTGGATTTTGACCTTATTCTGGGTATGGATTGGTTTCATTCTTGTTATGTGTCTATAGACTATCATGCCCATGTGGTCAATTTTCAGTTTCCTGATGAACCAGCTCTTTAGAAGTTTGGGAGTTCGGTATATCCCAAGAGTTATTTTATCTCCTATCTCAAATCCAGAAAGCTAATATCCAAGGGTTGCATGTATCACTTAGTTTAAGTCAAAGACACTAAGTATGAGGCTCCAACTATTTAGTCAGTCTATGTTGTTAATGAGTTTCCAGATGTTTTTCCAGAAGATCTCCCAGGGGTACCTCTTGATAGAGAGATAGAATTCGGGATTGACCTTCTTCCCGATACTCAGCCTATTTCTATTTTGCCATACCGTATGGCACCTGCAGAGCTTAAAGAGTTGGTAGAGCAACTCAAGGATCCTTTAGACAAAGGTTTCGTTAGGCCTAGTATTTCTCCTTGGGGCACGCCTGTCTTATTTGTATGAAAGAAAGATGGTTCTTTACGTATGTGCATTGACATATCGCCAGCTTAGCAAGGTCATAATAAAAAATAAGTATCCTCTTCCAAGAATTGATGACCTGTTTGATTAGTTGCAAGGTGCAAGTTATTTCTCCAAAATAGACCTTAGATCCGGCTATCACCAACTTAAAGTGAGGGAATTTGATATTCCAAAGACAGTCTTTCGAACCCACTATGGTCAATTTGAGTTTCTAGTCATATCTTTTAGGCTAACCAATGCCCCAACAACTTTTATGGACCTCATGAGTCGAGTGTTCAAGCAATATCTTAATATGTTTGTCATAATGTTCATAGATGACATCCTTGTTTACTCTCGCAGTAAGCATGATCATGCAGATCACCTAAGAATTGTGTTGCAAACTCTTAGAGGTCACCAGTTGTTTGCCAAATTCAGTAAGTGTGAATTTTGGATAAGGTATGTAGCCTTTCTAAGTCATGTTATTTCAGCCGAAGGTATTAGAGTTGGCCCCCAAAAGACAGAAGATGTGAAAAATTGGCCTAGACCTATCTCCCCATATGACATTAAAAGTTTCTTAGGTCTAGCTGGCTACTACCGTCATTTTATTGAGGGTGCTTCTTCTATTGCATCTCCCATGACCCTGTTGACCCAAAAGAAAGTTAAGTTCCAGTGGGCAGATTCCTGTGAGAAGAATTTTCAAGAGTTGAAGATTCGAGTTACTTCAGCCCCTGTGTTGACTTTTCCTGATGGTACAGATGGTTTTTTGGTGCATTGTGATTCCTTTAGAATTGATTCATAGAGGTAAGTTTACAGCCTACTCCTCCTGATAGTTAAAGCCGCATGAGAAAAATTACCCAACCATTAATCTTGAGTTAGCTGTTATAGTCTTTGCTTTGAAAATCTGAAGACACTGTCTTTATGGTGTTCATGTTGATGTGTTTACTGATCATAAGAGCCTGCAGTATGTGTTTACTCAGAGGAAGTTGAATCTTAGGTAGAGGAGGGTGGTTAGAGTTGTAAAAGACTATGATATTAGTGTTTTGTATCACCTGGGAAAGGCCAACGTATTGGCGGATGCCCTTAGTAGATTGTTTATGGGTAGTGTTGCTCATATAGAGGAAGGTAAGAAAGAGTCAGCTCATGATGTGCATTGTCTGGCTAGATTGGGTGTTAGGTTGCTTGATTCAGCCGAGGGAAGTACGTTGGTACAGAGTAGTTTTGAATCCTCTTTAGTTTCGAAAGTAAAGGAGAAGCAAGATAAGGATCCTAGTTTGGTCAGACTGAAGGAGTCAGTTAAGGGCCAAAAGGTAGAGGTTTCTCCCAAGGAGGAGATGGCGTGTTGATATTGCAAGGTAGATTGTGTGTTCCATGTGTTAATGATTATGGCTAAAGTGCATGGTACACAGTATTCTATTCATCCCGACACTACCAAGATGTACTGTGACTTGCGGGAAATCTATTGGTGGAATGGTATGAAGAAGGATATAGCGGAGTTTGTAGCAAAGTGTGAAACATGCCAACAGGTTAAGGTAGATCACCAAAGACCTGGTGGTGTGATGGAAGAGTTTGGTATACCCACCTGGAAGTGGAAGGTGGTGAATATGGATTTCGTAACCGGGTTGCCTCTTTTGGGTCGTCATCATAATTCTATTTGGGTTGTTTTAGACAGGCTGACTAAGTCTGCGCATTTCTTGCCCATGCATACATCTTATACAGCTGAGTATTATACTAGATTGTATGTTCGGGAGTTAGTCAGGCTGCACGGAGTTCCCTCGTCTATCATTTTAGATAGGGGCACTTAATTTACTTCTCAGTTTTGGAGAGCGTTCCAATAGGGTCTTGGTACCCAAGTCCTTTTGAGTTCTGCTTTTCTTGCGCAGATAGATGGTCAGGATGAGAGGACTATTCAGACCCTGGAAGATATGTTGAGGAATTGTGCTCTTGATTTTAAAGGAGGTTGGGATGAGCATTTGCCATTAATAGAGTTTACCTATAACAATAGTTACTATGCTAGCAACGAGATGGCACCATTTGAGGCCTTGTATAGTAGGAGATGTAGATCACCCATAGGTTGGTTTGAAGTGGGTGAAGCTATGGAGAAAGTTATGTTAATTAAAGAGAGGTTGAAGACTTCCCAGAGTCGTCAAAACTCTTATACTGATGTGAGGAGAAGACATCTTAAGTTTGAAGTGGGTGATTTGGTATAATTAAAGATTTCACCCATGAAAGGGGTAAAAAGGTTTGGTAAAAAGGAAAGCTTAGTCCCCATTATGTTGGCCCATATAGAGTCTTGAGCCATGTTGGTAAGGTGGCCTATGAGGTTGAGTTGCCTGCAAAGTTGTCAGCTGTTCATCCTATCTTTCATGTCTCCATGCTTAAGAAGCATAATTGTGATTCTATTGTAGTAGATCCTTCAAAGAATACCGATATTCAGAACAATCTTTACTTCGATGAGATTCCTGTTGAGATCCTAGATTTTCAGATCCGTAGACTAAGGAACAAAGAAGTTCCCTTGGTCAAAGTTTGGTGGCAAAACCAGTCTGTTGAGAGTGCTACTTGGGAGGCAGAAGCAGACATGCGAGCCAACTATCCGCACCTCTTTTCTGCAAGTTTAGATTAATTCAAAAGTATTATTCTTCCTTAATTCATCCCTTTTAATCTAAAGTTCAGCTATATGCATCTATCCTTGTATGAGTTCTTGCAATTTCTGAGGCATTCAAGAGTTTAGAGAGATTTTGAGGCCATTTTAGCAATGTGCGTCAGCTATGTGTACTCAGTTTTTTTGTGTTCTTAGTCTAACTAGTGACATTCGAGGATGAATATTTCCAAGAGGGGATATTGTAAGACCCCGAAAAAATTCTCTCATAGAATAAGCCTTAGAGTGTGTCAAGTGAGGCGTAATTCTGGCCCTAAAAGATTGAGAAGTGACTTCCTAAGTGAGTATCTTCTTAAGCATATGGAATTTCCCTAATTTCGACTTTTTATCACATGGGAAATTTGATGAGCTTTCTGTTGATATAAGATTCGCCCAAATTCGATACCCGAGTAAGAAGTTATGGCTAGTTTAAGTCCTAGTCGTAAAACAACATCATTTTAGTCCTTGGCGCATCGCGGAGAGGGTCTATTTGACAATTGTCAAATTCCAGTGGAACTCCACGATAGTGGCACATCACGGAAGCCTCAATTTCTAAATAATCAATTTCTAGTGTCCTAGCGCGATTGTGACGCATCACGCTGAAGTTCTAGGTCCCAACCAGTGGGATAACACAATGGCTCCACATCGCGGTGACTCCCAGATTCCCATTTGTCAATTTCCAGTGAGCCATCGCGATAGTGGCGCGTCGCGTTAGCCCATAAAATTGGGTTCCTAGTTTAATTTTTCCAGCTTCGTACAGTAGTTAAAAGGGGCACTTTGGATATTTCCAAGCCTCTTAAACCGTACAAATACCAAATTAAAGTCATTTACAAGTATTCTATGAAGTTTTCTCTCAACAAAAACCCTAAGTATCCAAAACCTCTTCCAAGAATCTCAAGAATCCATCATAGATTTTCTAAATTGAGTCAAGATTCAAGGTTCCCAACTCAAGGGCTTCAAGAACCCTTATTCAAGAGTACGAATAGAGTCCCAAAAGTGAGAGTTCATCCTAAGATTCTAATTCAAGGTATGTGGGGTTTTGAACAAGGGTAATCCTTTTACCCTTGTGCCCAAAGGCTTATTTAAACTACAATTCTGTGCAATTTATGAGATTTAACGTGAAATTGAATTAGGGTTTCATCACCTATTGTTATTGGTTGCAAGCTTTTGATGATTCCCATGAATTTAGAGTCTAATGGCATGATTTTTACATGTTTTCTTGAAAAATTGCAGATGGGTCTATACCCCATGATTTTAATCATTGAGAATTTAATAGTTGAACTATTTGAGATATTGAAGTATATGAGTATGTTGGAGCTAAATTATTGTAAATTCCAGATTTGTATATGATTTGTGAATCTATATACTATCTATTATGCATTGATGAGTTTTAACTTGAGATGGAATTATGGGTCATTAATCCCCACTTGAGACTTGCAATTTTATGAACTATTGTGCTATAAGCACCCATGATTTGAGTATTTTGAGATTATTAAGAAATGTTTTGACCTAATGGTCATAGATTTTTGAAATCCACTCTACCACATGAGCTTACAGATTTGATTGTTGGGTTCTTATGAACCATAAGATTATTTTGAAAGTGGATTTTCATGAGATGAGCGAGATAAACTAAAGGAAGTAGTATTTAGCACCAAGTTGGGTAGGTTACTATGGTTTATTACCCAAGAACTACGTGCCACCTTAGGTTTGAGATTTTGTGCCTAAGGCCGAGATATTAGGCCAGAGGCTGAGATAAGTGATCAATGAATTGAGGTTATACTCCCTGGAAAGAGTATTACGCTCCTCCCCAACATGAGGCCTCTTTCTTAGGAGGACAATACGTTGAACTCCATGTAGTCGGTTAAGAGAATCTCCCTTAAGACTAAAGCTTTGAGATAAGATATTTTCCTTTAAAACCAAAATACTTTCCCTTGATATGAGTATTTTTCCCTAAAGCTTGAAATGAGATATTTTCCTAAAGTGAATGAAATGCCTTCAAGTATGTTCCAAAGTTATATAATTCCGAATTCCAAGTATTTGAGTTCAAAACAGTTATGAGTTCTTGAGCATTAAAGAAGTTTTACTCTCCATGAGACATATGCATAAGTTGAAAGTATTGCTTAAAGTTTCCTTTAGCCTTCAGTAATGAGAATAAGAGAAGAGTACAAATTTCAAAGATAAAACTATATGCATATTTGTTTGATATAAATGTATGCACCTCCACATACTCAGTACTTTCTCAAGTACTGATCCACATATACGTCTATGAGTGCTACATTGTATTATAATGTAGGTTCAGGTTCTTTTCTCCAACCTCATCAGTCATTTCTGAGTACCTCTATCTACATTCCTACAGTGGTGATTCCTCATGGTTCGAGGACCTATATTCAGACATCTCCATATTTTGAGAGACTATTTTGTTATTTCCAATTTATTTTGAGTCAGTTGGGGACCTGTCCCAACGGCTACCTAGTTCATGGATTTGTAGAGGCTTTGTTAGACTAGTTATTAGATTGTAGTTGTGTTGAGGTTTTTGGTATTGCTTGGTCATTTGGACCGAGCATTTTCTTAGTAGTTCCTTTCATATGATATGACTATGCTAGTGTTTTAATTATTTCATCTTGAATTGAGTGTTATTAGTAGAAACAGGCTCAAAGGGTTAGCTTGGGGCTACTTGTAGCCTTAAGCACAGTGTGACGTCTCGGGAGGCAATTTCGGGTCATTACATGATGTTAATAATTATTTTATTGTTGCATTCCCGATAGTTAAGGATAGTATAAGTGAGGGTTGTCATGAGAGGATTAATGAGAGAGAGAGAGGGAGAAGCATATAGAGTTATAGTAATAAGGTAAGTGAATAAGAATTATTGGTTAGATTAATTCATGGAATATAGTTAGTTAGTAACGCCCTAAGGGTAATTTGATAATGCTATAATAATGGAAAGATGGTAAGGTTGTAAGTTGAAGTGGTTTAAACATGTATGCTTGTCATGATTTCATCTCATTTGCTATATGTTATTATATATTTTTAAACCTGGTTTGCCGATGATACCTAATAGTATATGTTGTTATACTGATACTACCTTTCCATATATCCATTTGGAGATATAGTTGTCACATCCCAAAAACCAAGGGTCACTGATGGTATTTGTTGCATTAAGCCTTGACAAGTAAGCCAATTACCCAAAATGATATAATAAGGGAATTCAATACCAAAAACACCAAAGGCAAGGCTTCTAGAACGAATCTAAAACACACGAACAAAATAATATCGGAAATACAATAAATGATTTCAAATCAAATCCCAAAACCCGGTGTCACAGTGTAAGAACTGCTAAAAACATCTTGAATGTCAAAGCTACAATAATAGTCCAAACAGGATCAAAATCTTTTCTAAATACCAAATAAGACATGAAATCGATACGAAGAGGTAGTAGGCCAACTCTCGAAGCATAAAACATCTGCTACCTCAAATGTACTCCAAATGCCACCTGAATCAGCTCTCCGTGCAATGCACTTATACCTAGATCTGCATCGAAAGAGCACAATAGGGGTGGGTACAGTCCACTTATACACGGTAGGTATCATAGGCTGACTGAGTAAAGCAGAAAATAAACCATTTAAACACAAACTATGGGTACATCACCTACTATCAGAAAATTTCCCAAATGGTATCCCACACCGTCTCGACTAATAGTTCTACCATATATGCATATGACAAACACAAAGCATATGACAAATACAAACATACACTAAATAAAAGTATAAGAAGATAGAACAAACGGACAAATATCAAGTCAAGAACAGAAATATAATGCAGAATAAACACAATATTGTCACGACCCAATTTATCATGTCATGATGGCATCTACTATAACCCACCAGCAGGCAAACCATTCCCGTAGTCTGAAATGGCTAGTTATGAACTATCCAAATGTATATAGAAAAGAATGCAAAATATATGAAATAAGAGAATCAAATACATAATAAAGTCCCAATATCTAGTGGTATCAGTATGAGAGCTTTTAATATAATAGGAGTACAAAAATGAAATATCAAGGGAATTACACTGTTACAACTTATCTCTAAATATGACATGACGACTAGTCTAGTGCATAAGAGGGAGGTAAGTAATACTCCAAATGCTAGGAGCTCACTCTAAGTCTCCAAACCATGGATGTTCCGCACGATACACATATCAAAGACAATAACCCATAATATGATCTGCAGGCTGCAAAGTGTAGTATGGGTACCAAACACGTGGTACTCAGTAGGTAACAACCAACTAAGCTCCAAAGATAATGCAAACAGATATAACATATAAATAGAATAGAAACTATACCCAAGTGTCCAAAAATCTCATAACAAGGCAAATGAGACAATAAGGATAACCTATCCTATTCATGTCTAAGAGACTAACATAATAAGGCTAAGAAAATATCAAGGATGAACTATACTATTCTTACCATACTCTAGAATCTCAGCACTATACTGTATATCCCTGGACAATATACGAATAAAGGCTGGAAAAAAGATATATAATAGTATACAAGGTAAAGGAATGTATACAATCTGAATAAATGAGGGAAATGATATATGGTAATACCATAGCTACATATATCTAGATATACGTATATATATATACAAATATAAACAAAGTCAACTCGAGGCATAGCCTAAATAATCATATCTTTATTTTAAGTCCTCATAATCCTAGCAATATTTAATTCTAACATACTCCAGATTTCTAATCCATATGTCTAATCATGAATTAATCATGCATAAGAATGAAATCAAAAGATAGAAGAGGTCAGAATCATACCTCAATCTCTTGATACCGATTCAATAACAAATCTGTCATAAACTAGCCATAACAATCATAATAACAATATCAATAATAGTGCTAGCAATCGTCTAGTCCATAAAACTAAATACCTAGCCAAGCCTATCACATTCCCCCATCGCCTCAAGATTAAAAGGTTTAATTAATATATAACAAAACACAAGGCATAATCATGACCCATATCTATACAACCCTCTCACATAAGTTGATAGATATTGGTGCATATTAGTTATAGGCGATGCACATGTATGAATGAATGCAAGATATATAATCAATATCACGAACTCATCCTTATAACCATCACCATCATAACCATCATCATTATAATCATTCTTTGGAATCGATCCAGGAATATATGTCATCAAGACTCAGAATTGACTCGGTCATAAATATCATTAAGACTCAGAATTGAACCTATAATAAATATCATCAATCATTAGAATTGAAGCGGTCATAAATATATGATCAAGACTCTCAATATCATCAACATCAAGATCACCAATACACATATTTATATAATAGGTGCACAAACTCAAGCTGTGGCTAAAAAGAGTGTAAAGCTGTAAATACATTGCCTGGAGAGGGGTCCTAGGAACTAAATCATTATAAAGTGTAGAAAGGGTCAAAATATCTCACGATTGGAGTATATTAGTATCAAATCACAGACCAGAATCTGTCTCGATCAAATCTTTAGAGAGTTATCTCTTTTATATATAAGTTATCTATTAAGTCAGGCAGTTATTATTGTAAAGAAATCTATTTTTTTAGATGAAAAGTGGAATTTAAACCTTAATTGGGATGAACAGTCATAAGATCATATTTTAACTAGAATCACATCATTTACCAATATATGATTATGAATGTATAGAATCTATGCATGCCATAACTAGTATTCAAACAATAGGATCATAAGCATCATACTACATCATCCTCCGTCCCATATTGGAGAGATGTGTATATTATTATATTCATAATTACAACCACATCCCTTACAAGGATAAGTACTTCTCCGATATCTAAACAATATCATAATATGGACTTTGGCCCAGTAACTTGTCCAAAATAATTACAACATCATAGTTATGATCTTACGTCCACATACATATCTGAAACTCATGTCAATAATCATATTTAAAAGCCATCTCACACCTAGAAAGCATAATACACCACTGGACCATGAATCACAACTATGAGGTTTGACATCTCATATCTATAAGTCAGATATCATGACTAAGAGGAATATCATCTCTATAGGCCAATTATCATATCTAAGAGTAATTACATCTCTAAAGGCCCAATATCACTTCTATAAGGAATATCATGGCCATAGTCCATTAAGCATAATTTGGGGTAAGTTATTACATTTTACCAAGCCACGAAGTAACTTATTCTAAAGGCTCAATAGTCTTAACAATTCCTAGTATCTGCAACTATGTCCACAAGGGATAACACAAGACTTGGCCTAAGTGGGCTAGATGAACCTACTTCTATCCCTTAATTTCCATATTTAGGAAATTTATAGCCCAACTAGGCTAAGGTATCAAGTTCAACTTATAGATGTCAAGTAAGCCATAACCAATCCAAAGATAGGAACTTGTCTAGAAATATAGGTATTTAAGTCAAAAATTACAGTTTCAAGATTACTATAGTATCCCAAATAAAGGTTAAATGCACTAACCATACTCCAAATATTAAACCACATCCTATAGCTAGATCAATCTAGGGAGAAGGCAATGAGGTTCTAAAAAGTAGTAAGCATTCCGTATTATGGGTCCGAAACCCTCACCTAATCCCCAAACTTTAATAACTAAGACTAAGTCATTCTACTCATAATCAAACTTAACATTCACATGTAATATATCTCATACATCATCAATCAAAGAGGAGTAGATGAAAGCCTACCTCAAAGACGAACCACAAAACCTTACATCATTCATCAAACACCCATCTTCACTTCATAACCCCAAAATGCCATCAAACTATAAAAATCATAATTTACTCATCAATACAAAAATAACGATACCCATATTACACTATTGTACTTCAAATCCAAAAATGACACCAAAGCCCTAAGTGGGTCCTACTTACAAAAATCATATTTTCAATGTCAGCCTAATGTTCATATATGAAAAAAGGAATCATAACCCTCAAGAAATGGGTGAAAACCAAGAAAAATTTTGCTAAAGTCAAGCCTTATGTGAATTTGGGGTTTGGGGGGTAAAAAACCAAGAAATTCATCAAGAAGGTGATGAAATCTTACCTTAGTTCAGATAATAATCACTATATAAGATGTTAATCAAGATCATCACCCACAAGACTCAATTTTGAGTCATCATACCCATTTAAGGGTTTTAGCTCTCAATGTTGGAGAGAAAACAACCAAAATCACGATATTGGGGTCTATTTATACCCCTATAGGTAAAGAGATCTCACTATTTCAATCACTTGGAGAACAATGTTCCAAGGGTGATCGCCATAGGACTTACTGCAATTGCCATAGTGCAATCATGGTCCCCTTTATGCGGTTGCAATACACCAGATATCGATAAAATAATTTTTTTTCCAAGTTTCCATTAATGCCTCGAGACTTGTTTGGAAATATATTTTTGAAAATGAACTATGTAACCACACTAAATTAGATATTTTGGACGTGTTGGTGGAGTTAGATTTTCCTTCTGAGGTTGTTTTGACCAAATATGAGTCCTACACCAAAATTACTGATTTTCCAACTTTATGACCAATAGGTTGAAATGTGCTCTGGTGCATTAGGACCCAAACCAAAGGTATAACTAGCCTAAAATTCATATTCTAGAGATTATGTCGCAATTAAATTTGCATCCAAGATTGTTTTACTAATCTTTTTGGCAGGTGGATATTTAAAACCAGCGAAGACTTCTAAATAGGAAATTGGCTCTAAAAACCTAAACGACCTACCCGGTACTAGACTGTCAGTCCCAAAAAGTCATAAAAGACTTAGGGAATCTATGGAGAAACTTAAATGACAAAAATAAATAGAAATATGGAAAATGACCTGAAGGGTTATTACAAATATATGGAATGTAATAAAGATAATTATAATAATGATGATGTGAAGCATGAGGTTGTCACATATCCTTTGTATATACCTATTGAGTTGTTCTCCTAATGGAGGACCTATTGGGAGTTCATCAACCCATATACCACAAATATCTAATACCAACATCCTTAACTTCTTTCTGGTGCACACATCGGCAGAGGGTTTTTAAAGATGTCATATTTTCTTTTAGAAAAAGCCAGAATTCTCAGTATTTCCACAGTGGCACAAATGTTTAATGAATGAATATGATACGAGGATGTACTGCTCACAACCAACCAAAATAAGAATTTCCAATATCCGACCAATACACCAACCATGTGAGCCAAATATCCTCTCAAGTCAACCAACCATCCATGATCCAATATAATTCATAAACCATCAAGTGAAATATGAAAAAAAGGTCATTAATACCACAAAACTCCCCAAAATCTAGGATTTTCCCACCAAAAAGAGTCAACCAAATATACATATATCACTACTAGGCCAACAACATCATATAAGATCCCATATGGCCACACATGGCCAATAATATCTCAAAATCACCAAATATTATCCATATAAGCCTCACACAAGCACTAACCACTTTTTTATGATTAAACCCACTACCCATAACATACTTTTACATTATTATTAACTACCTAACCCAGTTTAAAGTAAGTTAAGACATAACCTATCTCGAATGCTAATATTTGTACAAAAAGAATTTAACACTAATATTTAACCTAATGCATGGACCCAAATTCATCTAAGACACACAAATATACAATCGACACATCAAAAGAAAGCGAACAATAACTATATTACCTACTTTTGAATTGGGATCAAAAAGGACCCCCAAATTAGGTTTTAAAAAAGAAGGGTGAAATTGGAATTTTGGTCCAAAACATGTTTCCTAAGATTAAATGAAATCATAGAAGAAAATCCAAGTGAAACGGGTTGAAATTGGGGTTTGAATTAAAGAAATGCTAATTTGGTCCTTCTAGGCCAAAATCCCAAATTCCAACTTCAAATATAATTTTTAACAAGATTTAAATGATAGAAATTAAAGAAAAGTAATTGAAATAGGAGTTTGGATCTTAACCGTGCTTAAAAATGGAATAAAATGCACAGAAAATTGAACCCCAAGCTCCAAGTCTGGAAATAATAAAAATTCTTGAAAATGGGGGATGTAATACACCCAGGCATTACCTATACAACTACTGGCTTACTTAAGAAGCCATCACTTTAGTTACTAAGCATCACTTAAGAGAAGCCTACCTCATCGTGTAAGTGACTTTGTTGTCAGTTAAGCAACATACGTCTTGTACGATAGTGTCGCTTAAGACACCATGCCATTGATTTAGCAGAAATCACTTAAATAATCTTGGTGTCACTTAGGAGACACTTTGGCTATAGGGAAAAGTGGCTTAACCTAATAAGGCAATGCGTAAGTGAGTGTGCCAGTTAGAGACTTGGAGAAATGCAATCCGCGGCTCCCCAGAATTCATTCAAAATCTTGAGTATACAAATGGACTATGCTACCCCACTAAATTAAATGCTCCGGAATCAATGACAATAATAGATTTTTAAAAAAAATATTGTTTTCACAAAATTTATCCTTGAAACCTAATTTTATAACTTTTTGAATCAAGGGTCGATGTAATGCCTCGAAACCTGGTCCCGAAATGTTACACTGTGCTCAAGACTATGAGCAGCCTCAAGCTAACCATGTAAGACCGCTACTAGGTTTGTAACTTATTTTAGGATAAAATAATCAAGTAATAATTCTTTATTATATCAAAACTAAACTTAAATAAACTGAAGACACTATTTGAATAGCAAATACTGAAATCTAGGAAATAGCTAACAGTCTAACAACCCTCTACTACTAATAAACTAGAGACCTATTGGGAAAAATCCCTAACTGACTCAGACTAAATTGTAAACGATAAATCAAATGCTATGAAAGTTGGACGTCTAGATATATGGACCCTAGAACCATGAGGACTCACCAACTATAAGGATATAGATTGAGATGCCCAAAATCACTCATGCTGATGAGACTAAACACCTCAACCTACATTATGAGACATTGTAGTATATAGACATATATGTGGATCAGTACTTTGAGGATATAATGAGTATATGGGGTTGAATGCATAAGTAAATAAAATATTGCAATGTTATGAAAATCATAGAATATGCATGTTGTATGTAATGACTCACATGGCTAGAATAACTGAAAGCTAAAAATCATTTATCATGAACAATAAAACATATTGTATAAAACTGGTGAGCCATCACATTTCAAGTCTAAAAATTGAGTTGTTATCTGTCATTCTTTTCTCTAAGACTATAGGAAAAATACATTTAAAACTATTCTAAAGATCTTTGCTGTTAGGGAAATTTACTCAAAAGTTGTATATTTACTTTTACAAGTAGGGTGGTTCTCTTAACCGACATAAACTATGTGAGCTATCATGGAGTCCAACTTCTCGTTCCCCTAAAGGGAAAGCCTCACGTTGGGGAGAGGTGTCATACTCTTGCCAAGAAGTGTAACCTGCGCTAAGTGATCACATCTGTAACTGTCCTCCCTATAGAAATATAAATACTGAATCTGTACCTATATTGGCTTGAGGTTCGAGAAAAGTAGGATGCGCTAAATCCACACTATCCACTCGGTGCTAAATACTACTCCCTTAATTATAATCTCATTTTGTAGGAAAATCACATTAAAAAGTCATGATATTTCAAACTGAAAGCTAACTGTGTATTGTTCATTCAAAAATGAATTTAAGCCATAAAGTGGATTCCATATCTTAGATAAAGATCAAAAGATCAAATTTTTATTCAAATCTATCTAAAAACATATCAAAGGATGCTCAAAAGAATAATCATTCTGGAAATAATAATATTCAACAAAGGCATGATAACCCATGCTTCAAATTCGTATAAAAAAATCAGAAAGATCATGCTTGGTAATGTAAATATACATAATTTAACTCAAAATCTAGAAAATAATCATGCACATCAATTTATGAAAGTGGACATGTAATTCAACATTAAAAACACTTAAAACATCAGAATATTCAAATAGCAATAAATGGGTATGAACCCTAAATTGAAATTCATGTAAAATCATGTAAATTTGTAAATAAAAACTAGTTTTGGGAACAAGGATGAAAGATTTATCCTTGCTCAAAACCCCAAATACCTTAATTGATGAACTAGATGAAGAAGGTTGGTTTTGAGATCCTATTTCTGCTCTTGAAGGTTGATTTTTGGAATTCTTGAATTGTGAACCTTGAATTTTGAACTATTTTTGGAAAAGAATGGTGTAATTTTTGGGATTCTTGAAGATGAATATTGAATCCTAGGGTTTGAATTGAGAGGGATTTGATGAACAATGAGCATATTTGCTAAAAAATACACCTAATAATCTATTTTCATAGTTTGGGGATGTGGGGAAAAGACTAAACTGCCCTTGATATTTAAAATCTGTAACTGGGTTGCTGATTGAGGCTTTACCCTAACGCGGTAAGTAGGTCATCATGATGCCCACCACGATGTGGTAGAATTGCGGTGACTTACTGGATTGTGACAATTACTGTTTTGGGGTTCACCGCAATATAGTCCAATCACGGTGACCCTATGGAAATTAACAAATGTTGAAATAGCCTTCATCGCGATACGATAGCATGCTCATCATGATACTCACCGCGATGCGGTGCAATTGCAATGAGCTACTATTTTTCCAATTTGAATGTGATCCAATCCTCGTTCAAAAATTCTGAAACTTACCCGAGACATGCTATTTTTACCCCTAAATATAATTTAACTCAAAATTCATTGTCTTAGATCCCGGAAGGTCAATTTAAAATCTTTGTAGTTTAAATAGAGTCTAAATGACTAAGTCCCTTAACTCTTAGATTTATTTTCTGGTTCTAAGTTCTTCAAGTATGTACCAAGGGTTGGACTGAGCTAGAAATATTTGGGGTATTAAAATATCTCCACCTTGGGAACATTCATCCTCGAATGAGACTAATGAAGTTGAGATGCTGAAGAACTGAGGCTATAACTGGCATGCACAACTAAAAGCATGACTAAACTAATTTCCAAATGCAAGGACTATCGAATTAATGGATTTATAAAGATGAAGCATGGAATGAAAAGAGATGATCTGAGGAAAATTGTTACCTTAAATTGAATCTGCAGGAAAAAGATGAGGGTACTTGGTTTGCATATCTGCTTCTGCTTCCCAAGTGTCTACCTTACCAGATTGATTCCGCCAAAGAACTTTGACCAAGAGAACTTCTTTGTTCCTTAGTCTACGAAACTGGCGATGAAGGATATCGATTGGAATCTCTTCATAGGATAGGCTATCACGAATATCTGTGTTTTATAAGGGTACTACAACCGCTCGATCACCAATATACTTATTTAACAAGGACACATGGAACACAGGATGAATGGAGGACAAATTTATAGGCAACTCAAGCTCATATACCACCTTCCCAATGCGGCTCAATATTCTAAAAGGGCCAACATAGCAGGGACTAAGCTTCCCCTTTTTTCCAAATTTATGCACTCTTTCATAGGTGAAACATTTAAATAAACTAAATCACCAACTTCAAACTCAAGATCTCTTCTCCTCACATCCGCATAAAATTTCAAATGATTCTGAGTTATGTTCAACCTTTCTTGAATCAAATGGACTTTCTCCATAGATTCTAACACCATATCTGCCCCTATCAACGCAACCTCACCCACTTCAAACTAACTAACAGGCGACCTACATCTTCCACCATAAAGTGCCTCAAACTAGGCCATCTGAGTGCTAGCATAGTAGCTGTTGTTGTAGGCAAAATCAATCAACATCCAATGCTCATCCCAACTACCCTTATAATCAATCACACATTCCCTCAACATATCTCTAGAGTATGGATGGTCCTCTCTGCTTGGTCATCTATCTGTGGATGAATAGCTGAACTAAGACGGACTTGGGTACCAAGACTATTCTGAAAGGCCTTCCAAAAGTGTGAGGTAAATTGAGTAGCCCTATCTGAAATAATAAATGATGGAATTCCATGCAATCTAACCAACTCTCTAATATACAGCTCAGCATAATCTTCAACTGAGTAGGACGTAAGAACTGGAAGGAATTGGACTAATTTAGTCAACCTATCTACTATAACCCAAATCAAATCATACTGACGTCGTGAATGAGGTAACCCTATTACAAAATCCATGTTCACCTCTTCCCACTTCTAAGTTGGAATACTTAACTTTTGCAAAGTACCACCAGGTCTTTGGTGCTCTACCTTAACCTATTGACAAACTTAACATCTAGCTATGAATTCTGCAATATTTTTCTTCATACCACTCCACTAATAGATCTCTCGCAATTCTCGGTACATTTTAGTAGCACCAAGATAGAGTAACGCACAACATGCACTTCAGACATTACCCAATGTCTCAATCTATCAATGCACATAAAAGACAATCTATTCTAGTATCTCAACATGCCATCTCCCTTTGGGAGAAAACCTGTACTTTCTGATCTCTAACCGACTTAACGTATCTAGGATGGAATCTTGATCTTGTCTCTCCTTTACCTCATAAACTAAGGAGGATTCTGCACTACTCTGCACCCAAATGCTACCCTCAGCAAAATCAATTAAATGAACACCTAATCTAGACAATCGATGAACTTCCCAAACTAACTTCGTATTATCACTCTTCATTTGAGAAACACTACCCATAGCCAGTCTACTAAGGGCGTCTTCCACCTTATTGGCCTTGCCTGGATGATGTAAAACACTCATGTCATAATCTTTCAACAGTTGTAGCTACCTTCTCTGACTGAGTTTTAACTCCCTTTGCGTAAATACATTCTGCAAACTTTTGTTGTCCGTGAATACATCAACATGCACCCCATAAAGATTGTGCCTCCATATTTTCAAAGTAAACACAACAGCAACTAACTCAAGATCATGAGTCGGATAGTTCTTTTTGTAATGCTTAAGCTGTCTAGAAGCATAGGCTATGACCTTACCTTTTTTCATCAAAGCATAACCCAAATAAACTCTAAAGGCATCATGATACACAACGAATTAATTTGTACCATAAGGTAATGCTAAGACTGGTGCTAAAGCGAGTCGAGTCTTCAACTCCTGAAAACTCTTCTCACAAGAATATGACCACAGAAACTTAACTCTCTTCAATTAATAGGAGACACAATGGATGAAAATGCCTCAATAAACCATCTGTAATAGCGAGCTAAACCTAAGAAACTTTTGATGTCTAATGGAGAAATAGATCTAGGCCAGTTTCTTACTGCTTCAGTCTTTTGGGGACCAAATCTAATGGTATCACTAGAAATAATATAACTGAGAAAAGCTACTGGCCTTAGCCAAAATTCGCATTCGTTGAATTTGGCGAACAACTGGTGATTTCTAAGAGTTTGAAACATAATTCTAAGATAGTCTTCATGATCATCCTCACTACGGAAATAGACAAGGATATCATTGATAAAGACTATGACAAATATGTCTAGGCACTATTCGAACACATGGTTCATCAAGTCCATCAAAGCTACTGGGGCATTCGTCAGCCCAAAAGACATGACTAGGAATTCAAAATGACCATAACAGGTTCTGAAAGCTATCTCTAAGATGTCACATTCCCTTACTCAAAGATAATAACAGATGGATCTAAGGTTTATCTTGGAGAAATAACTTGCACCTTGGAGTTGATCAAACAAGTCATCGATTAAAGGAAGAGGATATCTATTTTTAACTGTGAGTTTTTTTAACTGATGATAGTCAATGAACATTTGTAAGGAACCATCTTTCTTACGGACAAATTGGATAGGAGTACCTTATGGAGAAATATTGGGCCTTATAAACCCCTTACCCAAGAAGTCTTTGAATTGCTCTTTCAACTCTTTAAGTTTGACAGGATCTATGCGATATGAAGGAACGGAGATGGGCTGAGTATTAGGAAGAAGATTAAATCCGGATTCTATTTCCCTATCAGTAGGTACCCCAAACAATTTTTCGAGAAACACATAAGAAAATTCATTGACTACGCAGACTGACTGAACCATGGGAGTCTCTGACTTAGTATCTTTGACTAGAACTAGATGATAGATACAACCTTTAGATATCAACCTTATAGCCTTAAGATAACATATGAAATAACACTTGGGAGACACTAAATTACCTTTCCACTTAAAGACTGGCTCATCAGGAAACTAAAACTTCACCACTCAGGTGCGAAAATCCATGGATACATAACAGGAATGGAGCCAATCCATACTGAGTATAAGGTCAAAGTCAACCATGTCTAATTCTATCAAATCTACTAAAATGACCCTATGTAGAAAGAAATAGAACATTTTCTATAGATCTGTCTGTCAACCATCGACTCACCCACTGGAGTAGAAACCAAGAAGGGATCAGGGATCTTTTCAGGACCTATTTCAAGATTAACTGCAACTAGTGGGGTCACATAAGAGAAACTCAATCTAGGGTCTAACAACACATAAACGTCAAGATGAAAGACACAAAGCATACTAGTAACAACATTTGGGAGATCTCCTACTCCTAATAGGATGGTAAAGTATAGAAATAATTTTGACGCTAATCACCACCGATACTTAATAATGCACCCTGAGGAGGGATTGGGCGAGTTATAGGAGTTGGTGCACTAGTAGCCTGAGTATAGGGATGAACATCCCTTCTTTGTTGCTTAACATAAGGGAACTGCTTGATACCATGGCCCAACTGACGAAATCCAAAGCAACCTTTCTGACCCAAGCAGCACTCACTAGGATAATTTATACCACATCTAGTACATGAAGGGTAAGTAGGCCCCCCATTCACACTATTCTAAGATATAGACATAGAAGTCTTACCCCCACTGTTTTGGTTTGGTTCTGGGTATAGGGGCACTAGCTGAAGATAGAGCTGGAAAAGGCAAAGGACTTACAAACTATGAATGATTTCCTCCTACAAATCTTGATTGACCGTACTCAAAATGCCCAGTTCTAGACTTTTTATTTTCTCTATCTCTTCCCTTTAACTTTTCTACCTCAATCTGATGGGCATGAGTCATCAACCTAGCAAGACCTATATCTCCTATAAGCATGGAAGTCCTGCACTCTTTGACTACCAACCAGACACTTCAGTAACAAACTTACTTATACTAGATCTAGTGTCAACAATCAACTCAGAAGCCTACTTGGACAACTGGTTGAACTTAAGGTAGTACTCCTTCAATATCATTAATCCCTACCTCAGGTTCATAAACTCCTCAACCTTGGCTTCCCATAACTCACGCAGAAAGAACCTATTTAGAAAATCATTCTGAAATATTTGCCAACTCATGGGAGCTGTATTCTCACCTCTATTATTCTTTGACATAACAACCAAATCATAAGCAACATCCTTCAAGCTATAAGAAGCCAATTCCATACTTTCCTCTTTGTAATATGCATAACTTGGGTGATCTTTTTAACCTCATCAAGATATAATTATGGGTCCTTACCTATCTTTAACTTAAAGAAATTAGGAGGATTCATCTTCATAAAGTCACGAAGTCTGGATAAAGCTAAATAACCCTCTTGTTGATGTAAAACTGTAGCCTGATTATTGTCCTGAGCATTAGTAGTCATATCTTGGGCTAACTCCTGAAAGGCAGCCTGAAATTCCTCATGAGACATATTTTCATTCAAAAGATCAACAGGCTGGGGTGGTTGCTTATAATTCCTACGGGCATTACCTCTGTGAGGAGACATATTCTGTCACAAAAGAGCATAAGTTAAAAGCAAATAGCGATAGCTATAAGCATGATGGACTATGAAAGAAATATATGATTTTCCTAAAACGTCCCATAGACTTTTGCTCATAAATGTGGCGTGCTTCACACCCATGATCAAGACTCTACGTCACATGGCTTGTTTGACACCCTAGGACTCTCTAAAACTTAGGCTCTGATACCAAGTTTGTAACGCTCCGAAACCTAGTCCCCAGATGTTATACGGTGTTCAAGACTATGAGTAGCCTCAAGTTAACCCTATAAGCCTGCTACTAGGTCTATAACATATTTTAGGATAAACTAATCAAGTAATAATGCTTTATTATATCAAAAAAGAATTGGAATAAACTGAAGACACTATCTGAATAACAAATACTAAATGTCTGGGAAATAGCTAGTAGTCTGACAACCTTTTACTACTAATCAACAAGAGAGCCATTAGGACAAACCTAAAAATGACTCGGACTAAACTGTAAATAATAAATCAAATGCTATGAAATATGGAAGTCTGGATATATGGTCCCTCAAACCATGAGGACTCACCAACTGTAGGGATGTAGATAAAGATTCCTGAAATAACTCATGGTGCTGAGATTGAGCACCGGAACCTATATTATGAGACAATGTATCACATAGACATATATGTGGATCAGTAATTTGAGGATGTACTGAGTATATGGGGGTGAATTCATAAGTAAATGTAATATCTCAATGTAATCAAAATCAAATAATATGCATGATATATGTCATGACTCACATGGATGGAATAACTGAAAGCTAAAAATCATGTCATGAACAATAAAACATACTGTATAAAACTGGTAAGCCATCATATTTTAAGTCTAAAAACTGAGCTGTTATCTGTTATTGTTTTCTCTAAGACTGTAGGAAAAATACTTTAAAAACTATTTTGAAGATCTTTGCAGTTAGGGAAATTTACTCAAAATCTATTTATTTTCTTTTACTAGCAGGGAGGTTATCTTTACCGACAAAAATTGTGTGAGATATCATGGAGTCCAATGTCTCATTCCCCTAAGGGGAAAACCTCACATTGGGGAGAGGTGTCATACTCTTGCCAAGGAGAATAACCTGATCTAACTGGTTACATCTGTAATTGTCATCCATATAGCAATAGGATTACTAAATCTGTACCTACATTTGATCGTAGTTCTAGGAAAGTAGGATGCGCTAAACCCACACTTTTCGCCTGGTGCTAAATACTACTCCCTTAATTATATGCTCATTCTATAGGAAAATCAACATTAAAAAGTCATGATAGTTTATACTCAAAGCTAACTGTGCATTTGTTCATTCAAAACTGAATTTAAGCTGTAAAGTGGATTCCCTATCTTAGATAAAGGTCAAATGATCAAATCTTTATTCAAAGCTGTCTAAAAACATATCAAAGGATGCTCAAAAGCAAAATCATTCTTGAAATAACAATATTCACCTAGGGCTTGTTAACCCATGCTTCAAATTCACATCAAAACATCATAATGCTCATGCTTGGTAATGTAAATATACATAATTTTCAAAATCTAGAAAATATAATTATACGCATCAATTTACGAAATTAGACATGTAATTCAACATTAAAAACACTTAAAACATCATAATCTTTAAATAGCAGTAGATGGATATGAACCCTTAATTGAAATTCATGTAAAATCATGTAACTTTGTAAATAATAACTAGTTTTGGGCACAAAGATGACAGATTTTTCCTTGCTCAAAACCCCACATACCTTAATTTATGAACTAAATGAAGAATCTTGGTTTTGAGAACCAATTTGTGCTCTTGAAAGTTGATTCTTGGAATTTCTGAATTGGGAAACTTGAATTTTGAACTGTTTTGGGAACAAAATGGTGGAATTTTGGGGATTCTTAAAGTTGAATGTTGAATCCTAGGGTTTGAATTGAGAGGGATTTGATGAACAATGAGCATATTTGTTCAAAAATACACTTAATCATCTGTTTTCATGGTTTAGGAAATGCGGTGACTCACTGGATTGTGACAATTACTATTTTGGGGTTCACCGCGATAAGGTGTAATCACGGTGACCCTCTGAAAATTTACGAATGTTTAAATGGCCTTCTATGCGATGCGATGGAATGCTCATCGCGATACTCACCTTGACGAGGTGCAATCACAATGAGCTACTATTTTTCCAATTTGAATGTGATCCAATCCTCGTCCAAAAATTTTTAAACTTACCCGAGACATGCAATTTTTACCACTGAATATACTTTAACTCAAAATTCATTGTCTTATATCCTGGAAGGTCAATTTAAAATCTTCGATTTTAAATGTAGTCAAAATGTCTAAGTCCCTTAACTCTTAGATTAATTTTTAGGTTCTAAGTACTTCAAGTACGTACTAAGGGATAGACTGAGCTAGAAATATTTAGGGTATTAAAATATCTCCCCTGTGGGAACATTCATCATCAAATGAGACTAATGAAGCTAAGATGCTGAAAAATTGAGGCTATAACTGGCAAACACAACTGAAATCATGACTAAACTAATTTACAAATAGAAGAACTATCGAATGAATGGATTAATAAAGATAAAACATGGAAGGAAAAGAGATGATTTGAGTAAACTTGTTACCTTGAACTGAATCTGAATCTGCAGCAAAAAGATGAGGTTTCTTTGTTTGCATAGCTGCTTCTGCTTCCCAAGTGGCTCCATCAATGGATTGATTCCACCAAAGAACTTTGACCAAGGGAACTTCTTTGTTCCTTAGTCTACGAATCTGGAGATCAAGGATCTCGATTGGAATCTCTTTATAGGAGAGGTTATCACGAATATCTGTATTTTCTTAGGGTACTACAACCGCTGGATCACCAATACATTTCTTTAAAAAGGACACATGGAAAACAGGAGGAACGAAGGACAAATCTATGGGCAACTCAATCTCATATGCCACCTTCCCAACACGATTCAATATTCTGAAATGGACAACAAAGCAGGGACTAAGATTCCCTTTTTGTCCAAATCTCTTCATCCTTTTCATTGGTGAAACTTTCAAATAAACTAAACCACCAACTTCAAACTCAAGAACTCTTCTCCTCACATCCGTATATGATTTATGATGACTCTGAGTTATTTTCAAACTTTCTCAAATCAACTGGACTTTCACAATAGCTTCGAACACCATATCTGGCCTTATGAATGCGGCATCACCCACTTTGAACCAATCAACAGGTGACCTACATTTTCCCTCATAAAGTGCCTCAAACGGGGCCATCTGAATGCTAGCATGGTAACTGTTGTTGTAAGCAAACTCAATCAACAGCAAATGCTTATCCCAACTACCCTTAAAATAAAGCACATATGCCCTCAACATATCTCTAGAGTTTGGATGGTCCTCTCTGCCTGACTATTCATCTGTGGATGAAAAGCTGAACTAAGATGGACTTGGGTACCAAGACCCTTCTGAAAGACCTTCTTAAAGTGAAAGGTAAACTAAGTACCCCTATCTTAAATGATAGATGACAGAACTCTATGCATTCTAACCAACTATTTAATATACAACTTAGCATAATCTTCAGCTAAGTAGTACGTATGAACTAGCAGGAAATGGGATTATTTAGTCAACCTGTCTACTATAACCCAAATTGAATCATACTGACGTCGTGAATGAGATAACCCTATTACAAAATCCATGTTCACCTCTTCTCACTTCCAAGTGGGAATACTGAACTCTTGCAAAGTACCACCTGACCTTAGGTGCTCTACCTTAACCTATTGACAAATTGAATATTTAACTATGAATTCTATAATATCTTTCTTCATACCACTCCACCAAAAGATCTCCTTCAAATCTTGGTACATCTTAGTAGAAGTAGGATGGAGTAATGGACACCATGCAATTTATCCATAATCCAATGTCATAATCTATCAATGCACGACACACACAATCTATTCAGGGATCTCAACACGCCATATCCCCCTTGGGAGAAAACCTTTACATTCTGATCTCTAACCGACTCCTTTAACTTAACTAGAATAGGATCTTGATCTTGTCTCTCCTTTACCTCAGAAACTAAGGAAGATTTTGCACTACTCTGCACCCAAAAGCTACCCTCAACCAATTAAATTAAATGAACACCCAATCTAGTGAATCGATGAACTTCCCAAAGTAACTCCTTCTTATCACTCTCTACATAAGCAACACTACCCATAGATAGTCTACTAAGGGCGTCTACGACCACATTGGCCTTGCCTGGATGATACAAAACATTCATGTCATAAATTTTCAATAGTTGTAACCACCTTCTCAGATGGAGATTTAACTCCCTTTGCATAAACATATACTATAAACTTCTGTGGTCTGTGAACACATCAACATACACCCCATAAAGATAGTGCCTCCATATTTTCAAAGCAAACACAACAACAACTATCTAAAGATCATAAGTAGGATAGTTCTTTCCATGAGGCTTAAATGTCTAGAGGCATAGGCTATGACCTTACTTCTTTGCTTCAAAACATAACCCAAACCAACTGTAAAGGCAACATAATACAGAATGAATCCATTTGTACCATCAGGTAATGCTAAGACTGGGGTTAAAATGAGTCGAGTCGTCAACTCCTAAACTCTTCTCACAAGAATTTGACCACCGAAACTTAACTCTTTTCTCAATAAAATGAGTTATAGGAGATTCAATGGATTAAAATATCTTAACAAACTACCTGTAATAGCCAGCTAAACCTAAGAAACTCCTGATGTCTGATGGAGAAATAGTTCTAGGCTAGTTTCTCACTACTGCAGTCTTTTGGGGATAAACTCTAATGCCATCACTGGAAAGAATATGACTGAGGAAAGCTACTGACCTTAGCTAAAATTCACACTTGTTCAATTTTGCGAACAACTAGTGATTTCTAAGAGCTTGCAACACAATTCTAAGATGTTCTGCATGATCATCCTCACTACGGGAAGAGACAAGCATATCATCGATAAAGACTATAACAAACATGTCTAGGTACTGTTGGAACACACGGTTCGTCAAGTCTATGAAGGCTACTGGGAATTCGTCAGCTCAAAAGATATGACTAGGAATTCAAAATAACCATAACGGGTTTTAAAAGTTGTCTTTAGGATGTCACATTCCCTTGAAGCTAATGATAGTCGAATCTAAAGTCTATCTTGAAGAAATAACTTGACCTTAGAGTTGATCAACCAAGTTATCGATTCTAGTAAGAGGATATCTAGTTTTAACTATGACTGTATTCAACTGATGATAGTCAATGCATATTTGCAAAGAACCATATTTCTTATGTATGAATAGGATAGGAGAGCCCCATAGAGAAATGCTTGGCCTTATGAACCCCTTATCCAAGATGTCTTTGAGTTTCTCTTTCAACTCTTTAAGTTTGGCAGGATCCATATGATATGGAGGAATGGAAATGGGCTGAGTATCAGGAAGAAGATTAATTCTAAATGCTATTTCCCTATCAGGAGGTACCCCTGGCAATTTCTTGAGAAACACATTAGGAAATTGATTGACTATGCGGACTGACTAAAATATGAGAGTCTCTGACTTAGTGTCTTTGACTTGAACTTGATGATAGATACACCCTATAGATATCAACTTTTTAGCCTTAAGATAAGATATGAAATAACTCTTGGGAGACACTAAATTCCTTTCTACTCAAAGACTGGCTCATCAGAAAACTGAAACTTCACCACTCAGTTGAGATAATCTATGGATACATAACAGGAATGAAGCCAATCCATATCGAGAATAAGGTCAAAGTCAACCATGTCTAATTCTATCAAATTCTCTAACATGATGTTATAAAGGACATCAATGGGAAACTTTCTATTGATCAATCTGACAACCACTAACTCACCTAATAGAGTAGAAACCAAGAAGGTATCAGGGATTTTTTCAGGTCCTATTTCAAAATTAACCACATCTAGTGAGGTCGCATAAGAGAAACTCAACCTAGGATCCAACAATATATAAACATCAAGATGAAAGACACGAAGCATGCCAGTAATAACATCTGGGGAGAACTTCTACTCCCGATGGAATGGTAATGCATAGAACCAATTTTGGTGCTGACCACCACCAGTACTTGATGATGCACCCTGAGGAGGGATTGGGCTAGTTACGGGAGTTGGTGCACTAGTAGCCAAAGCATGGGGACGAACATCCTTGCTTCTTTGCTTAGCATTCGGGCACTCCTTTATACTATAAACAAGATGACCATATCCAACACAATATTTCTGATGAAATAAGCACTCACCAGGATGATTCATACCACATCTAGAATATAAAAGATAACTAGGCATCTCACCCACACTATTCTGAGATCTAGACACCAAAGTCTTACCCTAATATTCCTTCTTAGTTCTGGGTATGGGGGCACTAGCTGAAGATGGCGCTAGAAAAGGCGGATGACTTTGAAACTTTGAATGATTTTGTCCTACAAATCTTCACTGATCGTACTTAAACTGCCCAGTTCTATCCTTCTTATTTCCCTTATCTCTTCCCTTCAACTTTTCTACCTCAATCTGTAGGGCATGATTCATCAACATAGCAAGATCCATATCTTTGATAAGTATGGCTGTCCAAAACTTCTTGACTACCAACCCAGATAATTCAGTAACAAATTTACTCATACTAGATCTAGTGTCAGTTATCAACTCAGAAGCATACTTGGACAACTAGTTGAACTTAAGGCAGTACTCTTTCACTGTTATTGAGCCCTACCTCAGGATCATGGACCCCTCAAACTGCATTCTCACCCCTGCCTTTCTTCTACATAACAACCCAATCATATGCAACATCTTTTAACCTATAAGAAGCCAATTCCATACTCCCTTTTTCAGTAATATGCATAACTTGGGTGATCTTTTTCACCTTATCAAGATATAACTATGGATTCTTACCTACCTTTAACCCAAAGAATTCAGGATAATTCATCCTTATGAGGTCACGATGTCTAGCTGTAGCTAAATCACCCTCATACAGATACAGAATTGTAGCTTGATTATAGGCCTAAGCATTAGCAATCATAGATTGGGCTAACACCTAAAAGGTAACCTAAAATTTGGCATGAGACACATTCTCATTCAAAGGATCAATAGTCTGGGGTGGCATGTAATCATTTCAATGGGCATTAGCTCTGCAAGGAAGCATATTTTGACATAAAAGAGTATGATTTAAAAGCAGATGGATATAGCTGTAAGCATGATAGATTATGAAAGAAAGAGATGATCTTCCTAAAATGTCCCATAGCCTCTTTCTAATAAATGTGGTGTGCTTCAAACCCATGATCAAGACTTTACATAATGCGATTTGTTTGATTCCCTAGTAATCTCGAAACCTTAGACTCTGATACCAAGTTTATAACGCCCTGAAACCTGGTCCTGAGATGTCACACAGTGCTAAAGACTATGAGTAGCCTCAAGCTAACCTTGTAAGCCTACTGCTAGGTCTGTAGCTTATTTTAGGATAAACTAATCAAGTAATAATGCTTTATTATATCAAAACTAAACTGGAATAAATCGAAGACACTGTCTGAATAACAACTACTAAAATTTTGGGAAATAGCTAGCATTCCGACAAACTTCTACTACTAATAAACTAGAGAGCAATTGGGACAAACCCCCAACTGACTCAGACTAAACTATAATCAATAAATCAAATGCAATGAAAGTTAGAGCCTGGATAAATGGTCCCTTAAATAATAAAGACTCACCAACTGTAGGGATGCAGATATAGATGCCCAAAATCACTCACGCTATTGAGACTATGCACCTGAACCAATATTATGAGACAATGTAGCACATAGACATATATGTGGATTAGTACTTTGAGGATGTACTGAGTATATGAGGGCGAATGCATAAGTAAATGTAATATCTCAATCTTATCAAAATCATAGAATATACATGTTGTATGTAATGACTTGCATGGTTGGAATAACTGAAAGTTAAAAATCATATATCACAACAAAACATACTATATAAAACTAGTGAGCCATCATATTTCAATTCTAAAAACTGAGTTGTTATCTATCATTCGTTTCTCTAAGACTGTAGGAAAAATACCTTAAAAATTATTTTGAAGATCTTTGCTGTTAGGGAAATTACTCAAAAGTTTTTTGCTTATTTTTACTAGCAGCGAGGTTCTCTTAATAGACATAAAACCATGTGAGCTATCATGGAGTCCAACGTCTTATTTCCCTAAGGGAAAAACCTCACGTTGGGGAGAGGTGTCATACTCTTGACAAGGAGTATAACCTAAGCTAAATGATCATATCTATAATTGTCATCCATATAGAAATGAGAATACTAAATTTGTACCTACGTTGTCTCATAGTTCTAGAAAAGTAAGATGCGCTAAACCCACACTTTTCACTTGGTTCTAAATATTACTTCCTTAATTATATGCTCATTTTATAGGAAAATACACTTTTAAAAATCATGATATTTCATACTGAAATCTAACTGTGCATCTGTTCATTCAAAATTAAATTTAAGATGTAAAGTGGATTCCATATCTTGGATATAGATGACAGATCTAATCTTTATTCAAAGCTGTCTAAAAACACAACAAGGGATACTCAAAATCATAATCAATCTTGAAATAACAATATTTAACTAACATCATAATGCTCAGGCTTGGTAATGTAAATATACCTAATTAAACTTAAAATCTGGGAAATATAATCATACACATCAATTTAAGAAAGTAGACATGTAATTCAACTTCAAAAACACTTAAAACATCATAATCTTCAAAATCATGTAAATTTGTAGATAAAAACTAGTTTTGGTCATAAGGATTAAAGATTTATCCTTTCTCAAAACCCCACATACCTTAATTGATGAACTAGATGAAGAAGCTTGGCTTTGAGATCCTATTTGTTCTCTTAAAGGTTGATTCTTGGAATTCTTGAATTGGGAACCTTGAATTTTGAACTATTTTGGGAAAAGAATGGTAGAATTTTTGGGATTCCTTAAGTTGAATGTTGAATCTTGGGGTTTTAATTGAGAGGGATTTGATGAACAATGAACATATTTGCTCAAAAACACACTTAATTATGTGTTTCAATACTTTGGGGATATGAGCAAAAGACTAAACTTCCCTTAGGATTTAAAATCCATAACTGGGTTGCCAATTGAGGCTTCACCTCGACGCGGTGAGTGGGTCATCACGATACCCATCATGATATAGTGGAATTATGGTGACTCACTGGATTGTGACAATTGCAGTTTTGGGGTTCACTACAATGTGGTGCAATCGCGGTTACCCTCTGGAAATTGATGAATATTGAAATGGCCTTCATCGTGATGCGATGGCATGCTTATTGCTATACTCACCCCGATGCGGTGAAATCATGATGAGCTACTATTTCCAATTCGAATGTGATCTAATCAACGTCTGAAAATTTTCAAACTTACCCGAGATATGCTATTTTTATGTCTGAATATAATTTAACTCAAAATTCATCATCTCAGAGCTTGGAAGGTTAATTTAAAATCTTCGAAGTTTAAAGGAAGTCAAAATGACTAAGTACCTTAACTCTTAGATTTATTTTCATGTTCTAAATACTTCAAGTACATACTAAGAGCTGGATTAAGATAGAAATATTTGGGGGTATTACAGTCGTAATGAGATATAAAAGTTGTAAAACAACACTAACCATGTTATCTATCTAAAATTGATGTTCTAGAACAATTGGCATAGTTTGATTATCCATTCAACACACAAATAAAAAAATGTTGACCGAAGTCAACTAATAAGCCTTTTAGACCATCAAATATCACAATCTAGCATAAATCAGACCAAAATGTAGTAGGAACCGTGCCACTCATCCTCACTTCCCATAAATACCACAACAAAACCACCGGAAAGGGTAAACGGTCCAAGTACATAGAAATAAATATTTCACACAAATCACCAAAAATGAGGTCATTACATTATTCACCACTAAGAATCTACTTTGTCCTTAAACTAAAGGCAATATAAATACCTGAATCAATAAAACATTGGGGTATAAATACCACACATATCAAATTCAACCTCCCAAGTACGCTCATCAATAGGTGGATGTCTCCACTAGACATTAACCATTGGAATATCTCTAAAGAGTTAATACATAAAAATGACCCAAAACTTGACACTAAATTATAACTTTGACCTTAAACTTTGACAGTTCACAAATATGACCTTTAACTATTCAAAACTACACAAATATGACCTTTAAATGACTCTTCAGTATTATTTTTTCATTATTTTTGGCTCATAGATGAAAATGACATCTAATTTCTTTTGTCATTGCGGAAAAAGAGCAATATTAAAGATTTATTAATTAGGTGGGCTAGCCTCATATGAAAAAATCGAGCGGGTATGTATATATATTACAAAGTAGAGGACGAATTTAAGTTATATAATATATCTAAATATTATTTATTTAAATATTAAATTAAAGATGAAATTATACTAATAATATAAAATTATAGTTTTAATAAACCGTTATTAAATTAATATTATTAAGGATAGTAGTAGTAGTATATTAAATTAATGTTATCAAATTAACGTAATTAAAATATTATTAAATTATCATTATTAAAATGTTATTAAATTAACGAGGGGCAGACCTATATGGTTGCCATGGGGTTCACCCGAACCGCCTCGGTAAAAAAATTACGTTGTATATATATAAGATAGAAAACGTATTTATTTATGTACATATATTAATGTTGAACCACATGAAAAAAGGCACTTAGATAGCCCAGTGGTGTTATTTGGTCTTTTTAAGCGCTTCCTTCCACCTATTGTGCGGGTTCGATCCCTACTAGTGGCTGTTTTTTGTTTAATTAAAAAAAGCTAGGTACTGCTTCTATAGAAATAAATAATAATAATAATAATTTTAAATTAAAAAAAGTTAGGTGTTGCTACTATAAAAATAAATAAAAAATTATTATTAGAATAATAATAATAAAAAAAATGACGTTGTTTTAACACAAAAAGCAAAACTTTGACAGTGCACAAATATGACCTTTAACTATTCAAAACTGCACAACTATGACCTTTCTCCAAGTCAGCCCTTTTAACGACGTGGCACCGTGTGATTGAATTACCTTTCTATGTAGGTGCTAGTGAGACTCACACATGAGGTTGCAAAATTGGAGGTTATATTTGTTCAGGTTTTGAGTAGTTAAAGGTCCTATTTGTGAACTATCAAAGTTTAAGGTTAAAATTATAATTTAGTGTCAAGTTTAGGATCATTTTTATGTATTAACTCTCTCTAAAATGCGATCATCTAACATCCCTAGTGAGAATTGAGACAGGCTCCTCAACAAGACAACCACTTATCAAACTTAATTGAATTTCAATGAATGACATGGGATTTATTATTTGATGATGAGCATCTAGCTGCAAGGGACCAAGTCCCTGGATGGTCATCATTAGCATGCATGACCGCACAGATTTGTCCTATTATGCAACAAACTTGCAGGTGCTACTTGTATTGATTAGGATAGCTGGTCCAATAATATAATTCATCCCTAATAATCACTTATATGTGAGAGGCAAGAGACACTTCATCATCAAGTGTTTTTTAACAATTCTTAAGAGTTAAGAAAGGCAGCAAAAACCCTATTTCAAAGTGCTTAGCTATTTATGTGAGCTTAAATTAAAATTCTTCTTGAGTGAGTACTGATTTGTAATTGAAATACTCATGCTATAAGAGTAGTGTTTTATTTTTTATAGAGAGTGTTTAGGTATAGTTACCTAAGTTTGATACTGATTAGAGTTAAAATCAGTGAAGAGAGTCCTTTGTAGAGTTGCCAGGGTGATCTTGTAGTAGAGTTATTACAAGTGAAAAGAACCTAGAGTTAGGTTCATTGAAGAATGTAATCAAGAGTTTGATTATAGTGTATTTAGAGGTGCTTGTGACGGCACGCCATGGTTTTTCCCTTCCTTGAGCAAGGGGGTCTCTATGTTAAAAATCTTGTGTTCTTTATACTTCGTGAACTATGTTTTGATTTATGGTTACTTTATTCTATTTTGCCTGTGATTGACTCTAAGGGACCTGGTCCTTTTGTGTGTACTACAACCCATAATGGTTATAATAATTGGTATCAGAGAGAGGTCACTATAAAAGGTTCATACCTAGAGTGTCATGGTTAGCATGACTGCTCCACTTAATCTTGAAGAAGGGCAATCTACCTCTACACCACTAAAATTCAATGGGCAGTATATTATGTGTGGTGGAAAATAATGTTGTTTGACTTTATTATGGCTGAAGATAGTGAACTGATGGACATAATCCTTAAAGGTCCTCATGTTCCTGTTAAAAGAGTCAATGAAAGAGAAATAACTAGAATGGTTGCTAAAAGTAGGATAAAGTATGATGAAAAAGATAAAAGAAAGATTGAGAAAATTATAAGGCCAAGAAACTGTTAGTCTGTGGGATAGAGCATAATGCATATAACATGATCTCAGCTTGTGAAAATGGTAAAGAGATCTAGGATTACTTGAGGAATACTCATGAAGGCACTACTAATGTGAAGGATTCTAAAGTAGACTTGCTAACATATCAGTATAAAATTTTCACTATGAAAGAATGAGAAAAAATCCAAGAAATGAATACAAGATTCACTTCCATCACAAATGAGCTTCACTGCTTAGGTGAAGTGATTTCATTGTATTAGAAAGTGATAAAGATTCTTGGTGTTCTTTATAAGTCCTGGGATAGAAAAATGGATACTATAACAAAGGAAAGGAACCCCAAGACCCTCACCATGGAGGAACTCATTGGTAACCTAAAGACCAATGAGCTTAAGAAACAATAAGAGCTGGAGAAGAAGGAAGTATAAAGAGAAAAATCTCTGGCTTTGAAGTCCTCAAAAAATAATTCAAGTGAAGAATATATAGATGTTACCTATTTGTAAAGTAGGATTATTAGATCTATGAATATGAGTGGTTATTTCCAAAGAAAAGGAAGCATCGACAAAAGAGGAAGTAGTATAGAGGTTTATCACAAATATGGAAGAAGAATTTCATCAAGGACTGTCCATTGCAAAAGGTGGATTACCATATGTACCTTAAGAATATAGGTGACAAGGGAAAGTAAAGGGACCGGGTCCCTAAAATTTCAAGAAGAAAGGCAACAGTTAAGTGTGTTGTAAAACAAGATCTAGGAGCATAGAAAAATTCTTCTAGTGATTCAGTTAAAGATGAGAAGAGTGGAGATGCTTCTATGCTAGTAGTGGAAGAAGATCCAGTTATGTATGATTCCTTATTTCCACTAATGGAAGTCATAAAAGATTAAAAAGTAAAAGTCGTAAATCTATCTGATATTAAGAAAAATATAGATAATTACACTGCTAAGAAGATAAAAAAGCTTGCAAGTATGTTAATAGACTCTGTATGTGAACTAAATGCTGAGAAGAATGCCTTAGAAGAAAAAGTAGAGAATCAAGACCATAAGCTGATTGCTTTAACACTCCAAGTTTTTGAAACTCAGGAGTTGTTCACAAATATGAAATTTAAAAATCTTAGTCTAATGAGTAATCTGAAGAAAGTAAATGATGTAGATGGAAAAGGAAAGAAAGAAGCTTCAAGGCTTTAAGTTGATCTTCAGGAAAGATTGAGGGATTCCCAAAAAAAAAACTTATGTCTACACTTCACAAGAATGTAGAGTTAGAGAGGAACCTTCTCCACTTAAGAGAATTGTTGAATAAATTTCTTAAATAGATTGCTTCTTCATATATTCTTTCTAATCTGATTAGTTAGGATGCTAATGATTGAAAAGGATTAGGCTATCAAGGAGAATTCAAACCCGCTGGGAAGAAAGGAAAGACTGACAATAGCGCTAGAAATAAGGTTTCCAAACCTATGTGCATCACTATAGCAAAAATGGGCACAATAAGAGGAATTGTCGAAGATGGATAAGTGTTGGTATGAACAAATTCAGATATGTTTAGAAAGAGAATACACTACCAAATATATTTAAGTATTTGAATAAAATTAAGAAGAAGTCTATACCTAGAAGGGTAAACAAGGTTTTGATCACACTATTATTTTCTTATTGGGAACTCAATCTCAAGCGGGTTCCCAAATTAAATAAGTGATCATGGGTCCAGGTTGGAGAAATGGGATTAAAGTAAGGAATGTTCATTAAAAGTGGGTGTTAAGAGCTTAATATTAGAAGATTTGACTGTGTTCTCTCTCTCTCTTAAGGCACTCCAAAGGGGAGGTGTCATATTTGAAAATAGTTGAATTCAAGGGACCTCGTCCTTAGAAGATTCATCTTAGAAAAGAAAGTTCCAACAAGTGTAAAACCAAGGATTGGCTATGTTTAGGAGACAAGTATCCATGATAAAGTAGGTGTTGTATAATCTAAATTAGTTTAATACCTTTGTAGGTATACACCTATGGGAACAACTTGGGAAGGTAACAAATAAAGATAACACAAGCAGGTAATTCAATTAAAAAGAGAGGGACCTGGTCCTATCTCTGAAGTTAGTACCTACAAGATGTTTAAGTAGTCACAAAAATACTGTTTGAAAAGACATACATTGTCCCAAGATGTCAATTTTTTTGCAAAATGAAGAGTCACACTTATTAGGTTCAGACATGTCAGTTTAAAGGAAACATCTTTTAAATGACATTGGCCAACCTTAAAATTGTTAAATCAAACCATTATGGCAGTGTTCAACTATTTCAAATTGATCTTCCCAAAACCAAAATCATCCCTAAACTAAACTATTTCATCCCTATCTCAAAATCAAATAGATGGTATTACTACTTTCTCAAACTCTATAAGAAATCCATAACCCATAATCAAGTATGTCTTCATTGAACCCTTCTTAACCTTGGAAGTTTATGCTCAGCAAATTATGATAGACAATTCAAACAAAGGGTTGAGGTCACTAATAGAACAAGAAATTTCATAACCTAAATACTCCCATTTTCTTGTGTCATTTGGAAAATTCAAAAAAGTTAAATTCTTTAAAACACAACAAGCATCGGGTTCTCCTACTTCTCAGACTTAAACCCTATTTTTGCTCAATTATTTGGTGAAGAAATACCAGTTAAAAGGGTTGATCTTTCTTCTGATGAGAATTGGGTAGATGAGAACTTACTTCTGCTTGCACAAAAAACCTCAGTCTGTAAAAAAAATAGGAAGTATGTCATAATGAGGAAGTAAATAGAGGAAAAGATATGTTGTTTCCTCCAAATGAGGAGAATGAGGAAGATGGGGAGTAAGTGCCTCTGAGATGGACTGTTAAAAAACTCAGGGAAATTAGAAAGGGGAAGAATGAAAATACAAATTTTTTGGAGGCTGATAGAGGAGAGAACTTGAAATCAGGGGATATTGTTGCTATCAAAGAAGAAAGAAAGGATGTTCCTATAGCATAGAGGACCAGGTCCTCCATGTCAAGGTCTGGCAGCCCTGTTGTAAACATGAAGAAGAAAATAGGTGTAAAAAGAAAGAAAGTTTTTGAGGGACCTATTCCCAAGAAAAGAAAAAGACAGATGCATAAGAACAAAAAGCCAAGTAGTGACCCCAAAATAAAGAAAAAGGAAGAGGAAAAATAGAAAATTTCTATATTAAGAAGGATTGGAAACTTGAGTGCTCAAAATTTTTTGTCAGGAAGAGTTTTTGATTCTAGAATTTATGTAAAGCCTGGTATTTTAAAGTTGATAGAATATGTTAGGAATCAAGGAAGGTTACATCTATTTGAGGAAACAACACCAATGGTTTTTGAAAATAAGATAAAAGAATTTTATATCCCCATGGAATTTTTAGAAAATAAGCTAATATTGAAGGCCCAGGTGCAAGGAAAGCTTATCAATCTGGATGAAGAGTTATTGGGAAAAATCTTGGATATACCTATAAAAGGTGTGAGGATAGTTATGAACCAACAACCCTCAACTGAGTTTATGATCAATGTATCAAAGGTAGGACGGAGTTCCATATCCTTAGTGAAAAAGAAATTACTAATAAATGAATATCAGCTGTTAAGGGCATATTACCTAGATCTGAAGGATGAACAATTGTCTCTGGTGTAGACCTATTTTTGATTAAAAGCTTGAGCAAGCTTAAATTGAAAATTCTTCCTACTATAATGATACAAAACATGCATAAAGTGGTGTATAAAAAGAAAGGAAAACATGGAATGCCATATGGATTTCTACTGAACAAGGTTTTAAAACATTATGGTGTGGATGGAACTAAAGGAACACCTAGAACAGCCAAGAAAATGATCAGCCTAACAACTTTTGTGGAGAATGAATGTTTAGAGGGTATATCAAGATCTGTGTCTCAAGTATTTTAGTTTCTAGTTGTTCCGAAAAGGTTGGGAAAGGAAATGGAGGAGTTAAGGATCAAGTTGGCTACCAAATATACTTAAATAGTGCACCTGAATCACAGGTTATCCTCTAAGGAACCAGGTGCCACAGATGAACTTGTAGCTAAAAATGCAAAACTTCAGTTAAGAGTGATTGAACTAACAAGATAATTTCAAGAACTAGATGCTGAAGTGTAGGATCTCACCAAATAGTTGTTAGATGCTCACAATACTGGAAATTCAAGAATGGAAATGTTTCTTAAATACCTTTCCTACAAACCTCTGCCTATCTAAGTCCTGTTCTCAAATGAATCAAGTGTCAATTTTATATTTTGCTACTTATGATGGCTCTTGAAGACAACTGTCTTGTGTATTATTTTACTATGATTGTACTAGTTCTAACTTCGATTTATAAATGAATGAAGTTTTCTTGTGTACCTCATTTATTTCCTTTATTGTAAAACTATTCTTCATGTTAGTGTTGCCCAGTGGCCATGAATTTATTAGCCAGTACTTATCTTTACATATGGTTTAATGTTAATCCTTTTTAATAATGCCAAAAGGGAGAAAATTTACTTTATATTTAAGGACTTTATATATAAGGACTAGGTGTGTGTGTTCTCATATGATGCATGGTGACAGGGGGAAGTATCCAAATGATGAAGTATGGTAAGGCATAGTGACAAAATAAAGGAAATGTTTTCAGAAGTATAGTGATAGGGGGAAGCAAATGTGCTCAGAAGTTTTTCTGCAAATGACAATAAGGGACTAGGTCCCTGTGTTGCATGATGGTGGAAGCATGATGATAGAGGGAACATTCATCTTTAGAGTGGTAATCACTCTAATTAAATGTGATATATGTGTATTAATACTCAAAGATATATAGTTGGTTTGTCATCATCAAAAAGGGGAAAATTGCTATATGTAGTTTTGATAATGAGCAACTAACTGCAAGGGACAGGTCCCTGGATGTTCATGGTATAGTACAAAAGGTCGAATATACCCAGGTCTAAGCTTGCCCCTCATCCCAAACCTTATCACACCCTTCATGGGATAGACAATAGAAAGACACGATCACCAATACTAAATATCAAAGCATGAAGTATAGCATTTCTGCATATGCTAGACTGCTCAAAGTCTAATCTGAATGACCCAAACTTCATCTAAAAACTCATAAAGCAAGTTCGTACCTCGAGGTCTAATATCAGAAACGTCAAACCAACCAACTAGAGAGTGACAACACCTACCATACAAAGCCTCATAAGGAGCCATCTCAATAATTGAATGGAAACTATTATTATATGCACACTCTACCAAAAGAAAGATACTACTCCCACCGACCTCTGAAGTCCATAACACAAGCATGAAGCATATTCTTTCAACTGACCATCGGTCTAGCACTAGAAAAACTGTACTAGGATCAACCGGGTACTCAACTCCTCCTGAAAAGTATTCTAAAAGTGAGATGTGCATATAAAACCTCAATTTAAGATAATAGACACTGATACACCATGAATACGGACTATCTCACAAATGTAGATATAGGCTAACCTCTTAACACTGAAGAAAACCTAAACAAGAATGTAATGAGCAGATTTGGTTAATCGATCCTCGATGATCCAAATACTATCAGAACCACAAGAAGTATGAGGAAACCCAGTCACAAAGTCTATAGTGATCCGCTCCCACTTCAACTCAGGAATAGGTAACCTATGAAGCAAACCAACAAACCTCAGATGCTCTGCCTCACCTACTGGCAACATAGGCAATGAGTTAAAAAATCTACTACATCCTTTCTTATACCACCCTATCAGTAATGTTATATCAAATTATGATACCTTTTAGTCACTCCTATATGGAAAGAATGTCTAGAACAATGAGCATTCTCCATAATCAATCTAATCCAATAACCCACATCAACATAAAAACTCAACCTCCAGTTCTCAAAACACAATAATAATCAAGTGAGGCTTCCTTAGACTCACCACTCAATACCTTATCCCGAATCACTTTCAATACAATATCATCAAACTAATGAGCCCAAATATGACCCATTAAAGAAGACCTAGCCTCCATAAATTCCAAAACATACACAAGTGTCAAAACATTAATCTTAACTATATTGTTAGCCAAAGACTATATCTCTAAGGCCAAAGGCCTCTGCTGGGTCAAAAGATGCGCCAAGCTACCCATGCTAGCCGACTTCCGGCTCAAATCATCAACATCCATATTAGGCTTGCCCAAATTATAGAGAATAGTCAAGTTATAATCCTTAAGCAGCTCGAGCCAATAGTTCTGCCTCATATTAAGATCTCACTGGGTGAAGAAATACTGAAGGCTACAATGATTTGAGAAAATCTCACAATAGACTACATATAAGTAGTGCCTCCAAAACATTAAATCAAACACTACTGTGCACAACTTCAAATCATTTGTAAGATAATTCCTCTCTTGGGGCTTTAACTGAAAGAAGCATACATAATCACCATACCCTCTTTCATCAGCACAATACTTAGCCCAATACCTGAAGTGTCATGCAAGATAGTAAAACCCATGCCTCCTTGGGCAAGGTTAAGATAAGAGCTAAAATTAGTAAATCCTTGTGATTTTGAAAGCTTATCTCACAAGCATTTGACCTAAAACTGATCCTAACTCGACCTCCTCCTCTAAACCAATATTTGGCTCATTCTCTCCCTTCTTAGACTTAGAAGAGTGTGGTGGTGAGTGACTCAAGTTCTTCATTCGAATCTCAATCCAGATAAAGTATGTTGGTGTAGGCTAGGGCACTACTTATGGTGCCTATGGGGCTTATGAGGCTTGTGATGGTATGGGTTGAGTGCCCAATAAAAGAACAATCGCTGCAGCTGCAGCCTGTAGACTATCTCTATGATCTACCCCGAGTCTATTATGAGGCCACTAGTGTCCCATCTGTGTTCATGAGATACCCCTCAATGGATCCACTCTATTTAGGAGACTCATTTTGTAGCTTTGACTGAATCCCTTTTTTTTGTACAACTTTTGGTGTGATCGTACTTGAAAAGGTAGTTGTTAATGCTTGAAATACAAGAAAAAAAATTGAAAAAGTTTAACTACCCATGGCAAGTCTTACCAACGACCCCTACCTATGGGCCATAGGTAATACTTACGAGGGTCGTAGGTACCCTCATAAGTTCTAGATAAAGCCTTGAACTTTCATGGCTTCGGTTCTATTATTTATGATGCCACTTACACTGTCATAGGTACTACTTACAAGGCCCGTAAGTGGCTTCGTAAGTGTCCTTCTAAGAGTAAGTCAATTTTTTCCTCAAAAATTTCACCCCACATAATTTGTACTATTAAATTTAGCATAATTTTGTACACTACGAGATGCACCAAATTAACTTCAATAGGTATTGCATATATCTTTAGGGACTTCATCTCTTTAGTCAGCTTCTATGTCCATTATACCATAGGTTTCCCAAACTAAAAATCATGCATTAAATTAATTTTAACCATTGTAGGCTCCATAATTATCAAGAATAATGACACTTAACCAAATCTAGGGCTATAACAAGTACTATCTCAAGTTATATGACCAAGAGTATGTTTCTAACAAGTTGAAGCCAAGAAGTATTCACATGAATTCAAAGATTCTTAGTAGTAGAAGATGAACAATGTGAAACTAGCCTTTAGTTGATGAATTTTACGTGCAAGATGGTGTACTAATGATATGAGTTTTGATTTTATATAAGAGAATGGAACTGGAAGAGTTTTAAAGGGAGTGGCATTTTGAATTTGATAAGGTAGGGTAATGGTTCGGTTTAGGGGTTGTTAAGGGTGAGGGTAGGCCAGTTTGGGTCGGATCTTTATGGGTCCAACCTGGATTTCAGTTTGGGACAAAAAATTTTTGACCCAATTACGGGGTAACTTACGGCCCCAATTAGTGGGTCTTTAAATGGATCCTGCCCCCTATTTTTTCTAAGACTCAGGACCCTACTTACGGGGTCATGGGTTGTACTTACAATCCTCGTAAGTGCATTTGTATGTGCAACTTTACATATCCAAAATATCTCTACATTTTTTTTGACACCTATGACATCACTTCCCTATCGTAGGTTTGACCTATGACCATCGTAAGTAGGGTCTTAGATCCATTTACGAAGACTTGTTTGAATTTTGTATTCTTACCATGTTCCATGTATTTTCTCATGCTTTAAACCTACAAAACAGAAAATAAAGTGAACACTAATAACTTGGGTTGCTACCTAAGCAACACTTGATGTAACATCGCGACACGACGTGGCTACGTTGGATACTCAGACTTCACCAACAAACTTGGTTTCCTCTGATGAAGCACCTGATTTAACGTCGTGGAATGACTCAGTTGCCTTGGAACTTAGACTTCACCAAGTAAACTTCACCAAGTCTTACATCATCATAGACCTTCAACTCCTCCATACTCCTCTTATAGTGTTTAACACGATGCCCGTTCACCTCGAATGGGGCTTCTACGTCCCTTTTTTTGCACCATGTGGAATACCCTAACCACGGTAAATTTTCCATACCACCTAGATTTCAACTTTCTAGAAAACAAGCGAAACCTTGAATTATACAACAAGACTAAAATACCAGGCTGGAATTCTATTTTTCAATCTTCTTGTCATGGTACAACTTCATCTTTTCTTTGTACAAAGAATAACTCTTATAGGAACGGGGGAAAAATTCATCCAACTCATTCACCTTAATCATTTTCATTTTTAACAGCATCACTCCACTCAAAATTCAGTTTTTTTAATGCCTATAGTACCTTGTGCTTAAGTTCGACTGGCAAGAAGCATGCCTTGCCATACACAAGATGATATAGAGAGGCACCTATGGGATTTTTAAAAGATGTTTGGTAGGACCAAAGGGCATCAACTATCTTTCTTTACCAATAAGTCCATTTGACATTC
Organism: Capsicum annuum; assembly: GCF_002878395.1. NCBI lineage: Eukaryota > Viridiplantae > Streptophyta > Magnoliopsida > Solanales > Solanaceae > Capsicum > Capsicum annuum. Next base: position 37,402,268 of record NC_061120.1, on the reverse strand, counting down.
ATAGTCTTTACAAATATGGACTTGATCTCATGATTGGAGACCTCAACCTGCCCATTAGTCTACGGATGTTAAGGTGTTTTCACCTTATGTTTCACGTCATATTTTTAAATTAGGACCTTAAACTGATGATAACAAAAATGGAACGCACCAACACCAATAATAACAAGTGGAGTACCAAATTGAGAAAATATGTTCTTCTTTTAAAAATGCTATAATAATGCGACCCTCATAATTAGGAAGTACAACCTCTTCCACCCATTTAGAAACATAGTCAACTTCCCCCAATATATACTTCATGCAATAAAAACTCATAAACAGACCCATGAAATCAATTCCCCACACATAAAATAAATCATGCTCAAGAATAGGTGTCATAGGGAGCTCATACTTCTGCGAGCTATTTGCTTGGTGCTGGCATTGGTGACAGACATGAGCATAGTCATGTGCATATTTATAAAGACTTGGCCAATGGTAACCACATTGGAAGATCTTATGGGTCGTGTGAGTACCAATATGGTGAAAGCCAACTGGAGACGAGTGGCAGGCCTCAAGAATATGCATCATCTCAATTTCAGGAATACACCTTTGAATCATACCATTATCACACACCCAAAATAAATAAGGATCATCCCAAAAAATCTTTCATACCTTATGCATAAGCTGCTTGCTCTACTGAAATGACAAGTTTTTAGGGTCACTTGCCAAATAATTAGCAAAATCAGCAAACCAAAAGGGATTAAGTCTTGTGAAGATTCCAAGATCTGCTCATCTAGAAAAGTATCATTAATATGAAGATTATACCATAATTTGATCTTCATCTCCTCTTCTAGGCGAGATAGATTGTCTGCAACCTGATTCTCTATTCTCTTTTAGTACTTAACCTTAAAATCAAATTCCTGTAGCAATAGTACCCATGAAATCTACCTAGGCTTCACATATTTTATCCCTATAAGGTACCTCAAAGCTGCATGATCAGTATGCATAATGACTTTGGTCCCAACCAAATAGGAATAAAATTTCTCAAAAGCAAACACCACCGCAAGTAAATCCTACTCAGTAATCTTATAGTATTTTTTTGTGGGGTTAAGTACTTCACTAGCATAATAGATGGGATAAATTATTTTAAAATATCATTGGCCAAGGGCAGCTCGTAGGTCCACACTTATGGTATCACACATCAGCTCAAATAAAAGAGACTAATCTAGAGAAGCAATGGTAAGAGCAGAAATCAACCTCTCTTTTAGGCACTCAAAGGCCTTATGACAAGCACCATCAAGCCCTAACTTCACCTCCCTTTTGAATAATTTTCATAATGGATTTGAAATTTGGAAAAAGTCCTTAATGAATAGCCTATAGAACCTTGCATGGCCTAAGAAACTCCAGATGTCTTTAACAAATATTGGTTGAGGTAATATTTGAATCACCTCCATTTTAGCTTTGTCAGCCCTATACCCTTCTTCAAAATCTTATGTCCCAAAACTATCTTGTCTTTCACCATGAAGTGACAGTTCTCCCAATTCAATAAGTTGCAATCTTTACATCTCTAAAGTGTATTAAACAAATGGGCCAAATAGTCATTAAAAGAGTCGCCTACAATCGAGAAAGTATCCATAAGAACTTCTATAGTATCCTACTCCATATTATAAAAGATGAACATCAACAATGCTGAAAGGTAGCGGGAGCATTACAAAGTTTGAAAGAAATCCTCTTAAACATGAATGTATAATATGGACATGTGAAAATGGTCTTCTCTTACACTTCATAAGAAATAGAAATCTGATTATATCCTAAATAACCATCAAGAAAACAATACCATCATCTACCTACAAGACGATCTAATATCAGATCTAAAATAGCATGGGAAAGTGATCTTTATTCCTCCTAAGTGTTTAGCTTTCAATAATACATTCAAACTCTCCAACCCATAGCAGGTCTCATGGGGAATAACTCATTCTTCTTATTTGGGACCATAATGATTCCACCTTTTTTTGGCACATAAAGCAGGCTCACCCATTTATTATTGATAATAGGGTAAACAACACATGCATCTAACAATTTAATTTTCTCCTTCTTCACCACCTATTGCAAAGGCAGATTCAAATAACGTTAATGCTCAATGCTTGGCCCACACTCTAATTCAAGCTGAATCTTGTGAGGATAAATTCTAGGTAGAACCCCAACAATATTTGCAATGGTCCAACTAATGGCCCTTTTAAACCTCTGTAATACCAAGATCAAGACCTCAACCTGTATATAAACAAAGATGCAATAATAATAATTGACAAGGTATTTTTGACCCCCAAAAAATGCATAACACAAATAAGAAGGAAGGGTTTTTAATTCCAAGACCGGTGGCTCCTCAATCAATGATCGAGCAGGTGGAGTCTCTCTATTCTTCAAGTTTAAATCTAACTTTTTGGGTCTCTCTATTCTTCAAGTTTAAATCTAACTTTTTGGGGAATAAGTATAAGATCCTCTACCAATAGGAGCATCACCATCTCATCATACTCATTAATGCCACCACTAGCAAAGTTCATGATCACCACTGCTAGTGCCTCAAGTCTAAATCTCTCCTCAATGGGAAAACTCACTGTATCATCTTCAATAGTGTCAATCACAAAAACCATACACATATCTTTCAACTATCGTATTGAATCACACACGTTGAAAGTAACTTGTTCATCATTGAGCCTAAATTTCTATGTGCCATCTCCTATTAACCAAAACCCTACCCATGGATATGAAGGGCCTTCCTACGATAATAGAAACATCAAAATCCACCTCACAATTAAGAATCACAAAATAAACTGGTCATATTAAAGAAGCTACCTTCACCAAGACATGACAAAAAATACTGATCGATTTCTTGATAGTATGATTAACCACCAATGATCTCATCAACATCAGCTTAGGTGTCTCCAACCCTAACTTTTTATACAGAACTAGCAGCATCAGATTATTACTAGATCCTAAGTCATACAATGCTTGTGAGAAATTCAGAGACCTAATAGTGCAAGGAATATGAATGCTCTAGGATTCTCTTTCTTCTTAACCATAGATTAGGATTAAATAACACTGAAATGGTGCATATTATCAGCAGGTTTGAAACTCAATGTATGATCTTAGTCACTATGTCCTTCATAAACTTTTCATAACTGCTCCAATGCTTCTACTAGAGGGATACTCAAGGGAAATTCTTTCAATATAGACATGAATTTCTGGTATTTCCCTTCTTCTTGATTTTTCTTCAACTATTGAGAAAAAAGTTGGGGAGGTTGTGGAATAGTCTTCAAAAATGGTTCAACCTTCTTCCCTTCATTTGTTTTAACTCTTTTCTTAACTCCCGATGACTTTTGTGATGTCTCACCATTAGTTACCAACTTCTCAATTTCAGCTTCAAGTGCATCATTAAGATCAATAGTATTATTCCTTACCTTAACAATTGCCGACATTGGAGGATCAATAGTATCCTTACCACTCCAAGTGGTGATGTCTAAATAATAGCTATCATTCTTTGTATTTTGAATAGTTATTCAAAAGAGTTCCTGATTGACACAAATTTAAATTGGCCAACATCTGACCAAACTAGTGCTCTAGCTACTTAATTGTAGTAGCATGCGATTCTACTTTCTGGCTCACTCCAAAAATATCTTCCTTAATATCCATAGGGCAACTCTACTGGATCTCTGAACCCTTAACTAGCTTTTAAGTCATGCTTCCATCCTTGAATCAGTATCATAGTTCCCCGATGGAATATACTCACTGCTCTTTTCCTTATAAGAGTTATTTTTCTTCCATTCATAATCTCTCTCTCTAATTCAATCCTTATGCTTGTCCCCATTATAGTTCTGACCTTGATTCCCTTACCTCGAGTTCCAAGAGTATTGATTGAACCCTTATCCCTTGGATAGAAAACCAACCATCTTTCTATCCAGGTACTTAACATACTCTTTAGATTTAGACTCATTATATCTAATCGACCTTGCTCACGCACCCATTGAATTCACCTTTCTGGCATTCATAGTAGCAAACTGCTTAGTACGTAACCCAATCTCCATCCTCAATTATGCTTCCTCTAAAGCCAGTGTTTTATCTATAACTCTTATTCACTGGAAGCATCAATAGCATAAGTACCAACTTTTCTTTCTACCTCCCCAGTATGCAACCCTCAATTAGTATTAGAGACCCAGTCAAAGACTTTTGTATATAACTCCCAACAAAGCCTCATAAAAGCCCCATTAGTAGTAGTATCAACTAAAACTTTGGTGTTTGTATTCAGTATTCTATAGCATATCTCAAGCAAGTTCCTCCCTGAAATTCTATGATAGGGAACAATCATCAACTTTTTCTTAAACCTAAAACATGTATCACATAATACTTCTAAATGCAATTACCTGAAATTATAAATCAATTCTTCAACTACAACATTCTAGAAGGTGGGAAGAATTGGTCCAAGAACTATTTTTATAACTCATTACAATTAGTGATAGACCCTCGAAGTAGTCCTCCTAACTATAATATCGCTTTTCCTATAAGAGAGAATGGGAAAAGCTTGAGTCTCAAAGCTTCTTGACTCAACCTAGGTAAATTATACAAAGTGCAAATCACAATGAAATTCATGATGTGCTTGTTTGCATTGTTAGTTAGCAAACCAATAAACACACCTTTTAGATTAAGTAACGGAATCATAGCAATTGTAATATCAAACTTCAACACTTGGGTCAACTCAGGAGGATTGATAAATCTTGTCTCAATAGGATAAACATACCCTAAACATTTCTCCAGATCATCAAATATTGATAAGTACTAAAAAGCGAGGGGTTGAATTCTATCCCTTCTAGATCTGTCTCTATCGAGTGCTTCTCAGTGCTTTTCTTCCTATCTCATTCTTTCCTCTTGGGTTGCATGCTAGGTAACTTCCCATCTTGTATTCTCTTTAACTAATAACCTAGCAGTGGTTTGTACGACTATTTCTTGAAAACCATATAGAGGTAGAGGAATCAGATTAGGGTCACCATGAACCCCATGTTTATGGTCTTCAATCTTATGATTCTGTCTTAATATTCTTTCAAGATCAGGATCAAGGGATTGCCTTGACTTTGAGTACTGGGCATACTCTAAAATAAGCCCTAAGAATAGTAGAAAAATGGAAACCAACAACTTCAACAATATCAGTCAATTAAACCATAACTGTATTGCTCGAAAATAACACCAAAATTTGATATAGCCCAAATCTACACCTCTAAGAAAGTATAATATGGTTGCAACCAAATAAAGAACCCAACAAACATTGAGTTCAAATCCATAAGGAATAGGCAAAATATCTATCACAAACTTATATAAGTAGCCAAAAAGTGCTTAAAGTAAATGGGGGATCTTGTGGAGAATAGTAACATTAATAACAAATCTTGATCGCTTTAGGTTGAAATCAATATGAGATGAATATTAGGACTATGTTCCCCTTTACTTCCTACTTTCGTAGCTTATCATGCTTCGTCAAACTATCTCAATGCCTTGCATGTTGAATTTGGCAAGTTATCACCAATCTTCTTTTAAACACCTTTGGAGAATTTCACTCATCACCTTTTGAGTCTCAAAGTGTCGCTTTACTAACCTTTGCCCTAGATCAAGATTAACTATATCCTTTTGGGTATCAAGTTGAATACATGAAGTTTGATAGCTTCAAATTACTATTGTGATCTTCATTAGAACACTACAATACATGCAAAAACCTCAATAAAAAATGACTTCACACTTCTTTTACTTTGTTATACTATTAGGATTCTCATAACCCTAGTTTGGAGGTTTCTAGCAACTCATGTGTGGAAAAACACCCATAGAATTCATGGAAGATAGCATATGAATAATCTTATAATCAATTAAAAATGAAACCAAAATCTCAAATTAATATCCGATCATAAAAACCAAGAACAGGGATTCAAAGATCAAAAGTCAAATTTCAGAATCAATATAGTGTTGTAAGTGTAAAGAGTGTGTAAACTAATAACAAAATATCAATAGCGTATTTATAGGATACATTAGATCCCTAAAAATCCTAACTAAAACAAAACAAGAAAGTCTAGGTCAGCAACTACCGATGGACCCACTTACCGGCTATAGGTACCACCTACAGACCCTAAGTGAGTTGTAGGTCTTAGAAGTGATTAGCAGCTTTCAGATCTTCCACTTATGAGGGTACCTACGAGGGTCATAGGTGCCAATTACGCCCCTATAAGTGCCTTCATAAGTCTCAGACCCAAAGTTCAGATTGTCAGTACTTTCTTCTGTCTCCTACGATACCACTTACAAGGGACATAAGTCCCACTTACGGCCCATAAGTAGGTGTCTCTGCAATGCTTCACTCTTTTTCTCGTCTTTTGCTCCTAAACCTACTTTTATTCAAATAAAACACAAAAACACATCACATCTAACAAGAAGGACCTAATTACTTGCATAATTTCTGGTTTTAAGCATAAAAAATGCCATGAAACAATGGCACATCGAAGCATCCTGAAGTTTGTAAAATATCAACAATAACAAGAACAAGATACTTATTTTGAATCGACACCTTGTACAACTAGCGTTAATCAATACATATATTCTCTGACCCTTCCTTCTTATTCACAAAAAAGATAGCCAAAACCTAAGGTGATACATTCGACTAGATAAATTCCTTATCCAACAACTTTTGCAACTTATCCTTCAATTCTTTTAACTCTATTGGGGCCTTCCTATAAAGAGGCACTGAAATAGGCTAGGTGCCTGACTGAACATTAATAGAAAAGTCAAGATCATTATCTGGAGGCATACTAAGCAAATTTGTAGGGAAAATATCTATGAATCATAGAAAATACGAATGAAATCCAAAGAAAGAGGGGAAACAATACTAGGATCACGAATAGAAGCAAAATAAGACAAATATCCCCTCTTAACTAAATGATGATCCTGAAGAAAAGATATAATATTAGGATCCGAATGAAGTACACCATTCTAAGATATCCTTGATACGCTTGGCGAAAGTAAAGTCATTGTATTAGCATAGCAATCTAGGATAGCATGATAAAGTGCTAACAAATCCATAACCAAGATAATATCAAAATATACCATATCAAGGATAAATATATCTACCCAAGTCTCATGCCAAACAAAAGTCACAAAACAAGATCAGTACACCTAATCCACCACTAAAGAGTCTCTTATGGGGGTAGATACATGGATAGTCATATCAAGAGGCTCACTAGCAGAATCAAAACCCAAAGAAAAATATCTAGACATATAGGAGAAAGTAAATCCCAAATCAAATTACACAGATACATATCTACCTCTACCTATGTCTTGGTAGGTATATCATAGCACTGACCATATCTATCACCTGACTAAGTATCCCTATGGACACCACCACAGGCACCAATACCTCTACCTCTCACACCTCTAGTAGAACCTTTACCTCTCACAGCCGATATAGGATTATCTCTAAAAACTTAGCGGGAACATCCCTCAGCCATATGGCCAACCTTATTATATAAAAAGTAAACCCCATAGCCCGACTCAATAGAAGGACGTACGATTGAGCTAGGATGACTACCTAAACCTACTAAAATAGAAGACCCACTACCTAAACTCGATAAGGATTCCTGCACTAATCTACCATGATACCCACAAAAAACTCTAGCATCTCTACCTAGAGAAGCATAACCTCTAAATTCACCCTGATGGCACACCCTTTTGGAACCTCCCTAAGACACTTAAAAAATATATACAATCATCTTAGCATGATCCATAATACTCTAAAATGATACCCATACACTGCCATCTGAGTCATAACAAGAAGAACAGAAACATCCAACCCCTTAACAAACTTTTGAAGCTTCTCAAATTCGGTGGTAATACTAGAATAAGAATATTTAGACAAGGCATGGAAACATTCCTCTACTCGTCAACAGTTACAGAGCCCTAATCCAAGTGATCAAACTTTCTCTCATCTGATCCTTTAAACTAAAAGTGACATACCTATCCAAAAAGCCTTAGTAAACTGATCCTAAGTCATCTATGGTGAACAAATAGGGAGACAACTAGAAAGTGACCTTCACCAATCTCTGGATATATTTATCAATTGATAAGTAGTATAAGAAATTACATGATACTCGAGCAAACCAAGGTTATGCAATTTCTCATGATAATCCATCACAAACTCATAGGAATTAGTGCCTACAACACCACTGAACCTAGAAGGACTCAAATAAGTGAATCTCTCAGACCTTTTCTAATTCTTAGAAGGAATATTATACTCATAATAATAGAAGGCATAGTAAAATTGGCTGCTGAGAACCCACCTAAAAAGGCAACATAGAAGAAGGATAAACTCAAAATCTTAGGATACCATACTCAGATACAAGTACTAAAGGAGAAACAGTACTTAGAGTCTCAGGGGTATCATAATCAGATGTTGGTATAATAGGAGGATCCATACTAAAGACCAAAACAATACCATAAGCAGACTCTACCATAGATGGAGGTATCATACTTAGAGCTGGAGGAACACCAGGTGTACTCAAAAGAGAACCCACTAAATAGGTCAATAAGTGAATGAATAATCCGTCTAAGACTAGGATAGAAGAACTCTGTGGGACTAGAGTAGGCCCTATAACTCTAATATGCTTAACCTAAGGCTGAGGGAGAGTTCTCTAGTGCTATATTTGGATGGGGTAGATCTCTGTGTGTGTCCTCCACCTCGACCCTATCCATGACTCATAACTCAACCTCTACACTAGGCTTTCTCCTTAAATAAAAGATTTATATCTCTAGCCTAACAGGATCTAGTCCTAACCATCTATGTATAAAAGAGGAAAATATGAATTAGAACATAATGTATGAAAGAATTCACATAATAAGAATAAAATAAGGGGGATTCCTAAAGATATGTAGAAGCCTCTCAAAGATTGATACAACCGTTTACATACCAATCTGTGAGACTCTACTAGACACTATATTCTTACACTAATTAGACCAATGGAAACCTTACCACTTTAATACCAACTATCATATCCCAAAAATCATAGATCATGATAGCACTTGCTATAGAAATCCTTGACAAGTAAGGTTATCATCTAAACTGATATAAAAAGAAAAATCAATATAACAAACCTAAGGTAAGGCTTGTAGAGCTAAGCGGAACCACATAAATATGATAATAGTAAATATAATAAAAGATACCAAAATAAATCTCAAAATATGGTGTTATAGTGTAAGAACTACTAATAATATCTCGAATGTTAATGATACAATAAAAGTTCAAAAAGGGATCAAAATCTATCTCAGAATACTAAATAAGACATGGGCATCTGCAACCTCAAATAAAATAGGAATACCACCTGAACACTCATTCATGGATCTACACTATAAAGACATAGTAGGGCTGAGTAGGTCTACTTGTGCTCTATCGGTATCTTAGGCCGACTGAGTACAGTAGAAATTAAATAATATAAAAATAAACTATGGGCATGTAAACTAAAATAAGAAAATGTCTCAAATGGTTACTCACATTAACTCCACTAAAAGTTCTACTGTAGAAGCATATAATAAACACAGGTTAGGGAAAGAAGTACAAATATACAAGTACACCAAAAAAAAGTATAAGAAGATAGAACAAATTGACAGATATCAAATAAAGAACAGAAATACAACATAGAATAAACATAATATATGAAATTCTATGAAGATGATGATGATGTGATGCACGAGGTTGTTGCACAACATCCGTATACACCTACCTATATATATGTAATGACCCTTAAGGTTTTTTTTTGTATTTCTGCTTATTTTTTCCATTTAGAGATTTCTTATAGTTACTCCAAGTATTTTATGACTTGGTAAAACTAATAGTTTGTATACAGATAAGTTAGTTTGGTTTTTATAGCCAATTCCCTATGTTAAAGTCTTCGCTTGTTCAAATTAGTTATTAGGTTAAAATATCAGTCAAATTTTATGATAATTTTGACTATTCCAACAGCTTTAGAATTTTGATTTTAGTCTAGATGGACATTTGATTTGGGTGTTGAGGCACCCAGGCACATTTTGAGCTATTGGTTAGAAATTGAGAAAATGGCTAATAGACGTGGGACCCACTTTTTATCAAAATAGCTTCTAAAAGAAATTTTGATTGTGCTATTGAGTCTAGAATCTCTAGTTTGATAGGGTAATATATCCTATTTTTTTTATAGGATTTGTATGAATCTCAAGGGGTTGGCGAGGACTTGGAAATTTCCAAGTCTCAACTGGTGCTGGTGCACTCGTATTTGCGAGTCTTTGATCACTTAAGCAATTGGTCCACCCGTTGCAAGTATCATGAATGTGATATTTATGTCATGAAAGTGACTACTATTGGCATGGAACTTGATATGTGATATTCTTTATTACGAATATGACTTCTATTCCTTTTGGCTAGGTATCGCGAATGCTTTCCCTAGAAAAGGTATAAACCCCCTTTTTAGGCCTTCTTACTATTATCATCCATATCTAAGATATTTCAAACACTAAAAAGAGGTAAAACTTGGGGATAACATTTGTTGGTGATTTCGGGACTTGGATAAGGACTAGTCGCGTCATTATCCTTCAAATTTGTGGTAAGATTTCCTTATTTTCATGGTTGATTCTCCCATTTACATCTAAAATCTCTAAAATCTTAGTGACTTTATTTTTTCACTAATTTAGCTCAGAATTTACTGATTGTAAGGGTAAACATTCTTTGGGCATATGGTGAAATTAAGCTAGTTTTGGAAATATATTTTTTATGAATGGGTCCCATATGAGATTTTTATATCACTTTTGACTTGATGCATAATAGTGCAATAAGGGTATCATTGTTCTTCTTTTAATGAGTAGATTATGATTTTTATAGCGTGACACCTTGTGGAAGCTTCTCAGAAAGAGAAATAAATGACTTAGAAAAATTCCTTAAGCTTTCTTTGGTGCCCAGTTAGGCTAGGTTTAACTAATGTATAGAATGATCTATATCATAGTATAACTATTATATTATGCTGCATGTATGGTATAATTTATGTGTTGGAAGTATGAACAAGGATATTTGGGTTAATTGGACCCTTAGGTTATCGTGAAACCTTAGAAGTAGAGTAGTTAATGTAATCAGTCATGCCAAAGGTTATTTGGGTTTTTTTAGAAATGTCTTGAATTACTCAAGGTAGGTGAATTTGCGTAGTTAGTCATGTTAGGGTAGAGTTATTCCAAATTTCTCAAATTAAGTGATTTTCCTAGTTTTTACTGCTCTAAGTAGGATTGCTTTAGTTAATCTATTTTTGGGGAGGACTCATATCCTTAAGGATAATAATGGCTTTCTTGAAGTCTAGGAATGAACTTAGATATCTTAACCTAGTCTAGATAGAATTTACTCAAGAGAATCTTTGGAGACTAAAAGTGGGCTCCTTCGACCTACCTTAGGCCAAGACTTGTGATAAAATTTTAGAATATTTGAGTATGATATACTCTGTATATGGTAGGTTGACATTTGAGAGGGTAGAATATAATTATTAAGTACGTTAGTTGGGTATGTAGTGATGGATACAAATTTTGAGTATTGCAAATGATAATGTCTATATGTGTGACTAATAGGATAATTTATAAGTATAATTTATGACTTATACATGGGGTTATTGGTATGGTTTTTTAATATGATTAATGACTTGACCTATTGATATGATTAATGCTATAGATATTAGTATGATTAAAGGTTATTGTCTTGGTAAAGGATATGGCTTATATACATATAATATGGATTACAAATGTTATATGGCTCATAATTATGATTCGGCTCATAGATAGAATATGGTGTACTGATGTAAGTAATGGATCATAGATATAATATGGCTTATAGAGATAATATGGCACATAGATATAATTAGTGGCCTATGGATATGGTTATTAATATAAGTCCCAAATATTCCTAAAGACATGACTTATGAAGATTAGTATTGATATGAATTTTGGCTATGTTCAGCCATATTGCTTATGAATACTAGTATCGATATGGTCTCATAATATCGCTAATAATATATCATATAGACATAATTTTGGATAAGTCCTGAGATTATGGCTTCTTTTCCAGTTGATAATTATGAGTAAAGAGGTGGTCTATAGTTATTAATTATTGGTATAATCCATTTGAATTGTTATTGTAATTGCTCACTAATATGGTTCATTGATGTGGCTTATAATAACAAATTTCATTTCAAGTTTTGCAAAATTTATAATAATAATTATAATGCTTTTGGGTTATGGTTTCAATCTAGTATTGAGGATTGTTCATAATATAGTACGAGATGGATGGTTCTTTCTCGGTTGGTTACCTTTGGTTATTTTGTAGTTATTATCCCTGATTGTATCCTCCAGGTTTATGAGGCCCAATCTTGTAGTTATAATGTTATGATCCTTATGTTTTTATACGTATGCAATTACTTATTTATGTACGCTTGTTATGTTATCATTCCAATTCTATTTACTTATGTATGTGCAATGGTATTGGAGGTTACTTCAAGGTTGTCCTCTTATCTTGACTTAGTTTATATTGTCTTGTATTATATCATACTTATATCATGATTTACCTCAATCAACCGATGACACCTACTAAGTACCTATGGTTTTGGATTGAGCCAATGACACCTAGTAAGTATCTCTAGTTTTGATACTCATACTACACTTTTATATATTTGTAGTGCAAATCCAAGTACTAGTATTTGCTGCTTATTTGATAATTATATAGTTAATTTTGAAGATTTAGTGAGTTCTTGGAGTCGGATTTATTGTTTTTCTTCTTGTTATTTAGTCTAGTCTTTTGTTTTGGGATATATTATATTAACTATTCTAAAACTTATGGTGTTGTAGTATATCTTGTACTGAATTTACCAGGTCATGAAATGGTTTTTTATGATATGGATACCGTTTAGACAATTTCTATTATCTTTCTTATTTATGAGTTGTATTATCTATGTCCCCCTTTTCAGAATTTTCCACCAAGTTAGCCCATTGTAAATAGCTTTGAGCTATGTTTTGGCTTACCTGCTGGTACGATAGAGTAGGTGCCATCATGACTCATAAATTAGTTCATAACAAATTAGTAAAAGAGCCAGGTTTCAATGGTATTGTTAGTACAAAAGAATGTGTCTAGTAGAGTCCCACAGATAAAAATGATGACATCTATTTCTTATCTTCAAGAGGCTATAGGATATTATTAGGATCTCTTCACTTCTTTCACTCATGTCATTCTACTAGTCTGAGATTGTTTCTAAAATATTTCTTTAGTTTTACTCTTTTGTAGATAACTGGGATACGTGCTACTGTTACACGAGTCGAGGGTCCTAAGATAGAGCTGAGTGATCTTATCTTCATTCGTAGATAACCTAAAGATCATGGACAACCTCAAAATATGTCCTCATCTAAGGGCCAGGATATGGGGCCTTTACCAGACCCTATTACCGCTTCTAAGCTAGATATTCTTCTTCCCTAGCCAGTGATGGGATAGGGATCAAACCAAGCTCTACCAAGATTTATTTTTTCCTGAGTTCTCAGGGATGTTTTGGTTCAGCTTTTGGGGTTACCATCTGATAGTCACAATTTAGATATCATAGTGGTATTGAGGCATAGGTACAACCTATCACTGTGGCTTCCAAAGTTGAGGTCCCTCCTTCATCGGTGGTAGCTCAATCGGTATTTTCTCATCCAGTGGTTACCCAGCCTTCTATGTATGCTGAAGAGCAGAAGATGTTGGCTAGACTCTTAAGCTTATTTTTGCCTAGGTTTTCTAGTGTACCAGGCGAGAACGCGTATGAATTTCTGATTACTTGTGAGGATAGGATCCATGATTTAGGCTTAGTTAAGACTCGTGGTGCAAATTACACCACTTTTCAGTTGGACTTGGTAGCTCAACATTGGTAGAGAGGTCATCTTGATTCTAGACTAACTAGATCTTCTTCTTTGACATGGGCTCAGTTCTCTAAGATCTTCTTGGAGAAGTACATGTCTCACAACCTTTAGGATTATTTAAAGGATTAATTCTTGAGTTAGGAGAAGGGATCCATGACTATTATAGAGTATGAGGCTTGATTTTATGAGTTCACCATGCATGATGCTTCTATTCTGACTATTGAGTTTGAGAGGTTCATTGCTTTATTTGAGGATGGAGGCTTCCTCTTTGCATGTCTACTCAGATTTTGGTTATTGTAGGTAAGTAATTTTCTAAGGTTTCTAATCATGCTCAACTTATGGAGTTCATGCATCATGAGACCAAAGAGGGCATCGATAAGAGGTCATGATATGAAGGCAGTTTTAGTGGGAGTCATAGATGCTCCTAGTTAGAGGTAGTGTTTCTTATGGTAGGTACCCTTCAAATTAGCTATTTTAGCATCATGGTTAGTCTGGTAGACCCTTTAAGGTCATACTTCAGATTACTAATGGAGGACATTCTAACTTTAGTGATTTTCCTATCCAAGGTCATGGTCAGTCATCGAGGGTTTTATCTTTAGACTATTCTAGTTATGGTGGTTATTTTGGGTCATTGGATCTTTTGGTTTCATTGCAGTACCTAGGGTGCATTATGGTTATAGAGCTTTTGGTTATTTCTCGAGGGAGTACCAAAGTTGTGGGATGATTTTTTCCTTTAGCTCAAAGTGTTTCACCTATTAGTGTAATTCATCCCCAGCTAGAGGTAATATGCATAGTCATATGGGTGTTCCTAGGTTGCTCGTAGAGGTTCTCAACTAGATAGGACAAGAGGTCAGTTTGAGCCCAACCAAGAGTAGGGCATGGTTAGTTGTATGCAGTACCTACAAGACCCGAGGATGAGTCTTTGGATATTGTTATTACATATACAATTTTGGTGTGTTGTTAGTCGGCCTTTCCTTTATTTGATCCAGGATCCACTTATTTTTATGTGTTTGGTTATTTTTCCCTATAGTTAGAGTTATTTTAGGATTCATTATCTATGCCATTAGGTATATCTACTCTCGTGGGTGATTCTTTAGTGGTGGATTAGGTTTTCAGATCATTTGATGTGACTATTTGAGATATTGATACTCTTGTTGATATTGTTATATTGGACATGGTGGACTTTAATTTGATTTTGGGCATAGACTAGTTATCCTACTATCATGCGGTCATGGATTGTTTGGCATAGACAGTTACCTAAGCTATGCCCAAAATACCCTCGATCATATGGTAGAGAGCTAATAGTTGTGAGCTGTTGAGGATTATTTCTTATATTTGTGTTAGAAGGCTTATTTAGAGGGGTTACGAGTGTTATCTTGCTTACATTCTTGATGCTAGTGTAAAGAGTCTATTAGTTGACACTATTCCTGTACTTTATAAGTTTTTTGATAATTTTCATGCCAATATACCTAACCTTCCTCCGAAGCATAGTATTGAGTTTGTTATTGATCTTGAGATAGGCACCCTACATGTTTCTATGGAGCCTTACTATATCTCCTGCCGAGCTTAATGAGCTAAATTCTCAGCTTTAGGATCTTCTTTGTAAAGGTTTTATTAGGCCGAGTGTGTCTTCTTTGGGAGATCCTGTGTTGTTTGTGAAGAAGAAAGATGGCACCACATAGATGTGCATTTATTATAGAAAGATTAATAAGGTGATGGTGAAGAAGTGTTATCCTATGCCTTGCATTGATGATTTGTTTGACAAGCTTCAGGGAGCAACGATGTTCTCTAAGATTGATTTGAGGTTTAATTACCATCAGTTGAGGATTCGAGATGAGCATATCCCGAAGATAGCCTTTAGGACTTGTTATGGTCATTATGAGTTCCTAGATTTCCTTTGGGATGACAAATGTTCCATCCATATTTATGGATATGATGAACCGACTTTTCAAGCCTTTTCTAGATCCTTCAAGATTGTGTTCATTGATTACACCCTTGTGTATTTGAGGAGTGGAGAGAAGCATAGGCAATATTTGAGGATTGTGCACTAGACTTTGAGAGATTATTTTTGTTTAACCAATTTCTCTAAGTGTGAATTTTGGCTTGAGTCACTAACATTTCTTGGGCATATGGTATGTAAGTGGTAACGCCCAAACTACCTCTCCTTAGAAAGATAATGTAGTCACTGTGAAAATATAGTAACCCAACTAGGTTAGGGATGATCCTATAGGGAATACATTAGATATCTTGCTTGGACTTGTCGATATCACCAGGTAGTATGGAAAAGTAAAAAGTCAGGATTTGTAGTAACTAGCAAGAAGTAACAAGAATTGGGTTCTTTTGGTTGTAAGCAATCTAAGACGAACACTAGGCTTGTGTTCCCCCGGGATCTTAACTCCATAGACTCATCGTTCACTATTTAACTATTCTAATACCTTGCATACAAAATTTGATAAGTTATGTACCATCAACTTTTTACTGTGGACTCATTGACAGATTTCACCCTTTACCTTTTGAGTCTCAGGATGTTGCTTTAATAACCCTTATCCTAGATCCTACTTAACTATAACCTTTTGAGTTTCAAGTTATTAGATGAAAGATTATTTACTTACGTAGATGATAGCGATTAGCCTGGATTGACAATTAGACTCTTAATTACTATTGTGATCCTCTTTTCCTACTCTCTACCTTTCTTGTGAAGCAAGTAGTGAATATAATTTGGAGATTAATGTTGGACACTGCTAAGAAATCAATAAGAACAAAGAAAACCTAATACATGCAAGAATATTTATCTAGAATGACTTGGCACTTTCTCTACTTTTTTAATCCACCAGGGTTCCCACAACCCTAGCTAAGGGAATTAGCCGCTCATAGTTATTAGATCAATCATGGAATCCACAAACAATATTATAAAATCAATCTCACAATAATGAAAGAAGAAATCTCAAAGTCTTAAATTTAATAACAAACCAAGAACAATAAGCTCTCAATATTACAAGATGATCCTCGAATCAAAAGATGTTTTAAATGATGTAAACTTAGCCCCAAAGGGCCTCTCTTTCCGTCTCTAGCTAAACAAACTGTAAAAGGTATTTATAGATTACAAGAAAATGCTAGAAATAAAATCCTACATAAAATAGGAAATTTTGACTAAACATACATAATAATGACTAAAAACATCATCAAAGTGTATGTAGGTTACATGGAAACCCTAGGAAATGATTTCGAAATAATCCAGGAAAATTAAAGTCGGTGACCACTTACTAAGGTCACCTACGGACCATAGGTGGTCCTTGATTAGTTCCTTGACCTCCAAAAGTGCTGAAAACTCTTTGGACATCATGGTTTTGCAACCTTCTTTGGGACCTACGGGCTATAGGTTACCTTAGTAAGTGCCAGGATCTTTGTTTTCCTGCTCCTGGGCCTCTGGACTTCAAGATCTGACACCTACGTAGGAACCTACTCCTAGTAAGTGCCCAAGTAAGTGGCCTAATACTTCAACTTTTCATCTTTAATTTCCATTTATAATCCAAAAACTAGTTTCTCTTCTGTTTAGCATCAAAAACCTAGGTTATCTTTTATTTAGCATCCTAAACCTAGTTTCCTGCAAAACTCCAAAAAACCATCAAATCCAACAAAATAGCTGTAAGTACATGCATATTTTCCAAGTTTAAGCATCGTAAGTTCTATGAATTCATAGAACATCAAGACCTTTAACTTAGAGTGTTGCATGCCCTCAGGCAAAAAAACCACAACACAATATACGACGATGGTTAACTAAGAGAAACCTAAGATACCCATGGCATTCAAGCACTAAATTTAGCTCAATACACATTACCCTCTCCAAGTTCAATACTTTAAAACCATTGATGCATATCTATGAAGCACAACAATGTAAAACAAAGAGCTATGGCATTACATTAGCAAAAAACAACCATGCATATGTTCAAGTTAGACTACCCAAACAAGTAAAAAACTAGCACTAAAACCTATGTGCACTCACAACAAAAAAATCCCAATTACTCATATGAAATTATGCATTTCAGTGTTGGGACGGTCAAGAGACACTTACACTCAGAAAAAAGTTCCAATCAATGCTCATCAAATATCATAGGCTTGCCTTTAAATTCTATATTAAGCTTTCAGATAGTCAATCTAATATCACCATAGGACTTTACTTGGCTTGTAATTTAGGCATGGGGGCTAGTATAGTACATATGGTAATTCTTAGTGACTAAGCCTCCTTGGCACTACAATTACTTTGGGGTCCATTTATCAACCAATTTCATTTTATTCCACCCTTATTTCTCCCTTTTTATCTTATTGTACACTAAGGTTAGGTGTGGTTCCATTTTCAACCTTTTCAAAATTTTTCTTTTCTTTTCTATTTTTTCTTTTGATTTTTCTTTTTACACCACAACCAACCCTACGCTCTTTTTCTTTTGGTTTTCCCTTCTTCATATCTATTTTACATTATGCACTCCTAGGATAGTCACCCTCAACTTAGGCAATTTGCCTGAGTTGAGGTGCACAATGTCCAAAGAGGACCAAGGCCAAAATAGGTTCATTGTAACACAAATAGGAAGGTGAAAGGTATAAAAAAAAAATAGGCTATATAGGCTCAAAATCTGGATCAAGGGATACTATTTAACACATGGGAGGTAATTTAGGCAAAAAGTGGAGTAATATCAAAATCGGCCTATATCCTTTAATATCAAAATCTTCCTATGTCCTTTCCTAAACAACTATTCTACAACCTAGGAAAGACTAACCGGGCAAGTTCTGAATTCAATGCACAAAGGGAACTAAGTTGTATCTTACATACACATGGAACAGGGTCACATCACAAAGTACTGCCTATCTTGTTCATGCAATTGTTAGCTATGATAATCATGGCCCTAATTCTAATTCCATAAAAAGATTCACAATAGTTACACAAATAGATATATATATATGTGTATATATATATGTGTGTGTGTGTATATATATATATATATATGTATATATATATCACAATTCAAAATCAAGTTATTAAAGGGGTATACTTTTATCTAAAATAAACAAAAACTTGTCAACTACCCTGCTACTCATTTTTCTCCTAGTTAAACATAAAAAATCATGAAACAAAACACAATACATCCATACATGTTATCTCTACTAGGAACAGAACTCTAGGGAAAAGAGGCACGACAAAAAAAAACCTCAAGAGGACAACAAGACCCACAAGTAGCCCCATTATCCCCAAACATCAGGCCACTACAAAGCAAGAGAGTTAGAAATATATTTGTGGAACCATAGTTGTGATGATGTTACATAAATCATAATAACATGTACAAATTAAAAAATACATTAAGTTTTCTTCCAAGCATCACGTATTTTAACATCACGACATGATAGGGCTTGGTTGGGTACTCAGACTTCCCCAACAAGCCCATGGGTACCTTGATTACTCAAACTTTATTAAGGTAGTCCAAGAGTTGTCTTATGATTTTATCTTTCCACTTTAAGCTTATGAATTTTACCCCTGATTACTTTTTAAATTTTCCATTATGCTCAAGCAGCGGTGGAATGAAAATAAAGGACCCAAGCATTAGATGAGGCATGATGTACTTATTTTCCTTTATATGAGGAATGTAATTCTTTAGTTTTGACTCAATAAATTCAAGAATGTAGACAAATGTTTCCTTGTTCTTGTACACTTTTTAAGGTTTAGATGGCTCAATAAGGATCTAACTATCCAAACATAATGTGAAAAAATGCTTTGAATAAGCTCTAATATGTCCCAACTCAGAGGTTGTTGTCTTATTTACATCTCCACATAAATATAATATGCTCTCCTAAAGAGTGACACTATCCATAAGAGTATGAGAAATTTTTGAATCCTTTAATTTTAGCTCCACAAGTTGGATTCTCTAAAGCCTTTTAGTCTCACGCCACTGATAACTAAGTTCTTGGGCATTACACATAACTTTTTCAATCAACTCTACTTGTATGTTATGAATAACCAAGCTAAACATATCAATCTTTTGAATAAGCTCATTATTTTTGTAGAAAAGGTGTGTCAATGTTTCCAATAGGTTATCCTTGTTTTAACAAACTATATCTACTACACACCTATAATAACACACCATATCAAAAGGATAAAGATCAATTATCAAGAAGTATTCATCACTCCATATAGTAGGAACACACTAGCGTATGCCTAAATAAGAATAGAAAAGAATAAACCTAAACACTTAGAAGGATTCCCTGGCAACAAAGTCAAAATTTGATAATGCCCATACTACCCCTTCTTTGAAGGATAAAGCAATCACTGTAAAAATATTGTAACCTAATTAGGATGAGGTCGATCCTATAAGGAATATATTAGATATATTTCTTGAACTTGTTGAAATCACTACGCAGTGTGGAAAAGTGAATGGGGGATTTATAGTAAATAGCAAAAATTAACAAGAATTGGATGTTGTTGGTTGTAAACAATCTAAGACAAACACTAGGCTTGTGTTCCCCTAGCTTCTAACTCTGTAGACTTATTATGCAATATCAAACTTTACCAATACCTTGCATGCAGAGTTTGATATGTTATGTACCATCAATTGTCTTGTGGACTAATTGATAGATTTCACCCTTTATCTTTTGAGTCTCGGGATGTTTCTTTACTAACCCTTATCCTAGATACTAGTGAACTATAACCTTTTGAGTCTTAAGTTATTAGATGAAAGATTAATTTTTTACATATATGATAGTGATTAGCCTGGATTGACAATTAGTCTCTAAATTATTATTGTGATCCTCTTTTCCTACACTCTACCTCTCTTGTGAAGCAAGTAGTGAATATAGGGTGGATATTAACATTGGCCACTTCTATGAAATCAATAAGAATGAAGAAAACCTGATACATGCAAGAATCTTTATCTAGAATGACTTGACACTTCCTATACTTTGTTAATTTACCAGGGTTTCCAAAAACCTAGCTAAGGGAAATAGTTTCTCATAGTTATGAGATCAATCATGGAATCCACACACAATATTATAAAATCTAAGACGAACACTAGGCTTTGCTCCTGGCTTCAAAATCTATACATTATCATACACTATCAAACTATTCTAATACCTTGCATGCATTATGTGATAAATTATGTACCATCAACTATCTTATGGACTTTTTGATAGTATTCACTCTTTACATTTTGAGTCTCAAGACATCAGTTTTCTAAATCTTATCCTAGATCCTAATTAACCATTACTTTTTGAGTATCACTTTTTGAGTCTCAAGTTATTAGATGAAAGACAATCGTCTTATGTAGATGATGCTGATTAGCTTGGATAGACAATTAATCTCTAAAATATTATTGTGATTTTTTTTCCTACTCTCTTCTTCTCTTGTGAAGAAAGTAGTGAATATAGGTAGGATCTTAACATTTGCCACAACTAAGAATTCAATAAGAACAAAGAAAACCCAATGTATGCAAAAATATTTATCTAGAACCACTTGGAACTTCCTCTACTTTGTTAATCCAGCAGAGTTTCCTCAACCTAAGCTAAGGAAATAATTTGCTTATAATTATGTGATTAATCATAGAATCCATAGAAAAAATAACAAAATCAATCTCACAATAATGAAAAAAGAGATCCCAAAGTATTAAATTGAAAATCAAACTAAGAAAAACATTATCTCTAGATTACAAGACAATCCCTTGAATCAAAAGAAGTTTTGAATGATATAAACTTAGCATCGAATGATCTCTCTCTCCCTCTCCAACTAAATAAACTCGAATGGATATTTATATATTACAAGAAAACCCTAAAAACCAAAACCTAAATAAAATAGGTAAAATTGACTAAATGTACATAATAATGACTAAAAACATCATAAAAGTGCATGTAGGTTACATGGAAGCTCTACAAAATAATTTCAAAATAATCCAAGGAAATAAAAGTCGATGACTACGTACTAAAGTCACCTACGGACTGTAGGTACTACCTATGAAGTATATGTGGTCCTTGGTAAGTGACCTGACCTCAAAAAGTGGAGAAAACACTCTAGACATCATGGTTCTGCAACCAACTCTGGCACCTATGGACCGTAGTTGACACTTACAGGTTGAGGTGCTCTTAGTAAGTGACAAGGTATTTATTTTCCCACACTTAAGCCTATGTACTTCAAATATTGACACCTACATAGGCACCTACTTAAGTAACTATAATACTCAAAGAATTTAACCCTTCCAAAATTTCCTTGGTTTTGGACTCACTAGACTTGATACTACTCAAAGTGTACCATTCATACCATTGAATACGATTTGTGGGATGGATTAAGGGTTCACCCGTACCTTAGGTAGTATGTTTGTCTTGTATACTACCAAATATATGACTCACTGGAGTACAAATCGTATAGGATCATACGAGAAGTGTACGGTAAGTCTTATGGCGCATGATTGTCTTGGACTTGTAGAATCTGCCCATGGTATGATTGATGGGTATGATTGGGTGTACCACTTATAGATTTAGGTATGATTTAGAAAGGTGTGAGTATTATATAAACTAGTAGGTAGGGTCTTGGCATGGTCTTGGTTACAAGTTAGGGTACCACTCGTACCCTAGGATATGAATCGTATAGGTGAGTTGTACCCCTGGACGTGGCTTGTTTTTAATTTTAAGTCAAGGGTAGTTCAGAGATTTCCTACTTTAAAAATCTTATGTTCTCAAATTATATAACCCTTGGTGGCCTTCCACAATGATTATTAAAATATTAAAATACTCCAAATAATCTCTCAAACTTACTCTTGAACATTGGAGGCTAGGGTTTCTTCATGTGTTCTTTAAAGGGTTGAAAGATCAAGATTTCTTCCTTGAATCTTCATGTATAAGGCATGTACTCCTTCCTTTATTGTTAGTTCCAGCTAAAGGCATATGTATTTTGTTTTAAACAATAAATTATGGATCATAAATGTTGGTTTTTGAATATATGTTGAGGGTCATGATGTATATGGTTTGGTATTAGTTTAAACTATGTTTTTATATGTTTTTAGCAATGGTTCGAAAATGTGGTTATTGGTTGGTTATGGTTTAACAAGTAGGTCTTCATTAACCCTCATTATGGTGCTCTATGCATTGGTTTTGGTCTTGGTAAAGTATGCCCTCAACATGTTTGATAAAATACCTCAAAGAATGTTTTCACTCTATTATTGAACTTTTATTGGAACTCTTGCATGGTTATGTTTGGTAAAGTAACCTTAAATGGGTTTGGATGGCTTTTCTTAGTTTAAAGGGTTTAAATGACATAAATTCTTTAAATGTTTGGAAATGTTTTTAAATAGTATAAATGGTGTACACTGTTTGAAAGGATAAAATGGTAAAGCTTTGGTTGATATGAAAATAGTTATGATTGTGGGGTACATGGAATACCCCAAGTGGTTTAATATTGTAAATAGAAGGGCACTTAGAAGACCCCTTAAACCTTTATATGGTTGGCTATGGATCATACTTGTAAGTATGGGTGGTATGTCGATACTATCACTAAATGACCTTGGTTAATAAATTGTAAATAGATTGGTTGGTTTCTTGGTAATGGTTTTAATTGCGCAATAATAGTGGGATGTGTGTCAAAGTCATGGAAGGTGAAGGTCTCAGGGGGACAAAAATAGGAAACTCATAATTTTCAATGTGAGGTTAGTCTTGGTGACTGTGTACATGATGTCACACTATATTTTAAGGGATGTACTAGTCAACCCAGGTTTATTTCCCTGGTCTTGCAGCTACACACACTGAGGCCCTTTCAGTAGGGAGAGATAAACCCTTATAGCCCGTGGACAGTTTAGGACAGCAAAGCTACATAACCTAGGTAAAGGTTTTAAATACATGCTAAACTTTGTTCCCTTTCCCGGCATGGTGATATATATATATATTTATGGTGGTATGCATTATGGATGGTTTTACTTGGTTTTCTAAGTGGCATTATTTTATGCTTATCTTGAGTGCGTGCTAGTGTTCATCCACTTATTCGTCTATTGGCAGTTGTATACCCAGGCTGTGTAGGGATCGACTATTCTACTTCTCCTGCTTAGTGAATAGATCTAGGGACAGTCAATGTTGGATTGAAATGGCGAATTTCCATAGTTTTGAGGCATATTCTTTATCTCATGGTTTACTTTAAATACTTCTTGTCTTTCCTAGAGTTTGGTTTTTGCTATGGATGGGGTCATGTCCCAACTAAGTACTCTTTTTTATTCTAAAGGCTCTGTATGGAAAACTGTGGGCTTGGGTATGGTATGGATTATTTTTGTTTATATACATACATATATTAGCTTTTTATCATGGTATTAGTGTATGGTTTCCATATTAGTTTATTAGGTTATTGGGTGGTTGGACTTGGTTGGTCTCAGATATAGACTTATCCCAAAGTTACCACATAGTTGGATATGTTATCTTGTTATATGTTTAGACTTCAGCCAACTCAAGGTATGCATTTGGTGGTTGGGTTAGATAATGGGGTTGGTTCCCAGTCCTAGTAAGGCTTGGGATTACCTATTACGACAAGGCTCTAGTTTAGGTTATGACAAGTTGGTATTACAACTTTAGGTTTTGGTGTCATGGGGTGTCCACACATCTGTGTCAAGTAGAGTCTTGCTTATGGGTATGTCATAAACCACACTTATAATTAGGAGGCTATGAGGCATTTAGAATATTTCACTTTCTTGGTTATTCCACTTTGGGGCTATGGAGTCTAAGGTCTTGAACTCTTCCCTGAATTTTTCTTGGTTCACTCTTCGAATCAAGCCTTCTCAATGATCCAAAGGGCCTTGGAAACTCATCTGTCCCACTTGAGGACAACATGGATGGATCTAGTCTAACTCATAGGGCATATACCTGATCAAGGGTCGCAATTTCAAGGTTCTCCTATAGAGTCCCACTGGTCTCCACTGACCCTATTTTGAAAGGTAGAACTCATTATTGGTTACCTCAAGGAGGGGTTACTAATGTCGAGTTTTGTCATACTAATAATATATTAACACTAGATAGTAATAGCTTTTTCATACACATCCGGTCCTATTGGTATAAGGATGAATAAGGTAAGGTTCAGAAATGGGAAATAAAAAGGGTTTTGGTTTCCTGAACCAAAGAAAAGACCAACGGTATAGTGATAAATAGTTCAATGGGAAAATTTGAATGGGTCCTAAGTCTTATTCTATGGCTTGTTCTCCCTACCTAAATCCCTTAAGAGGAAGGTGTTTTCTAATTGGAAATGCTTATAGGGCATAAGGTGCCCAATGTCGGGCTAATGAGGCCCCAATACACATCATTCTAGCTTTTTTATAAATTTTATTTTTGATCACACAATGGTTGTTGTGAGGAAGAGAGGAATCAGTGTCTTAGTTGTGGTTTGTTGGGTTTTATGCAATAGGAATATTCTATAAGGGTTGTCGCTTGGGCAAATAGGATATCGATTTCTACTTCCCTTGCTCTTGCACCTAGGGGTTCTACTTCTATCTCTGATATTAGTCAGGATCATCTCAATGTTCTTATTATTCCTCGAGAGCCAAAGGCATCTTCTGATACCAACACTGGTATATTTAGAACTCCTTTCTTTATGGTATGTATTGCTTACTTAGTTTGGGCTCCTCTATCTTTTGTGGTCCCATTTGTAGTTGTGTATTATGGATGCGGTCCCAAGGTTATTTTAGACTCTTTTCTTATTCTATTTCTACCTTGTTAGATTACTCTTGGGTTGCCAACAAAGTCTATAGGGGTATGTGGTATCTATTGGTAGTAAAAAGGTCTTAGTAGATTTATGTGACTTGATTATGGTGGATTTCAATGTCATTCGGGGGAATGGATTGGTTGCATTCATGCTATGTGTCATTATGCTTTGGAATCCATAAAAAGTGTGTCTTTATGCTCTATGGTGAGTTGATTATGGGATTAGAGGATAGTTTCATTCCTTAGCTATTAAGGGAAATAGTTTCAAAAGGGAGGTTAGTTTCAAAAGGGATGTCTTTATTATTTGGCTTGGGTTAAAGATTTTAACTAAGAAAGTTGTTTTTTGCATTTGGTTTTGGTGGTTAATGAATTTCCTAGGGTCCTTTTCGATTACCCTCATTGTGTCTTTCTAATGGGGAGGTTGGTTTGGGGTTGGTCTTGTTCGAACATTTGTCTAAATTTTTATTCCTTCTTTATAGAATGGTCCCGGGAGGAGTTAAAGATTCTTAAGAAGAAATTAAGGGATCTCTTAGATGAAGGTCTCATCAGTCTTAATGTTCTTATGTGGAATGTTTTGTTCTTTCATGCATAAGGGGAATGGTTTTTCCTTGAAATGGATAGGTTATCGGTGGGTGACTAAGGAATTTGGATTGTCCTCCTTGTGGGGTGAACCATGCTTATGTATATTCTATAAGGGTATTTTTCTAGTAGTACATGGTGGTTGGTAGATCTTAGGGTTAAATCAAGATGCTTGATTTTGATAAAACAGAGTATGATAAGCTCAGAATTACAATGTGGGAGTTGTGGAGGTAAACTGGTAAGTTTGATGAGGTCAATGATTTGGGAAATACAATATTGGGAGAGTTGTACCATATAGGCTGGGAGTTCAGGTTTAACGGAGGAGATGGGGATTTAGTTATTCTACATATTAGATCATGGATCTTGCATGCATCCTTGTCCCTATACATATACTTTATTATTTGCATGAAATTGATTATTAAATTCATGGTTTTGAAATTGGGTTTTGGCATAATTGAGGTCTTTGACATGATTATTTATTTAAGTGATTTTCCATGTGTTATGATGCATTATTCGTGCTTTATTTATGTTTATGAATATTGTTAGATGCATGGGAATGTTAAATGGATTTTTGGGGACTATGGATTCCCCAATTTCATGATTTTGATTTTAGAAATTTTATACCCTCAAAATATTTATGAAATTGCCATTAGATATAATTTTGTCATATGATTTGACTATTCTTGAATCTTTGCATTGCATAGATTGTTAAGGAAACATAGAATAAGTTTCGGTTGGATTCAAATGGTTTTTGAAAGGCCTTGGTATCCATGGTTTGATTTTAAATGGCTTTGATTTAATTGGAAACCTTGGGGACAATTTGGTCTAATGATTTTTTCATATCTGTGCTGAGCTCTAGGTTGCATTGGGGTGAATAGGATTTTAGGTATAGGGGAACCAAGCATCCCTGGTGTATATCTTTGGTCGTACCTATTAGAGCGAAGTGTGGTGCTTGTAGGGGTAATGGGGTAAAGTTTGATGGTTAATCTAACATTTTCCTTTAGAGCAGACTTCAAGGAAAGTTTAGGTTGCATATTCTGGTGATACTTCTCGCTTTTGGTTAAGAGGGTACTCTAGCAGTGTTGCATGCATTCTTATAGCACTTATGCCTAAGGTTCGGATTTGGCATTCACCTTGTTCCCTAGATATAAGTCTTGACCTTGTGTTAACTCACTCATAGTATATATGGTTGTGCTCCTTTCGGTGTCCAGTCTTAAGGACTCCTTTTTGGTATGGTTTGGTTGGGATGATCCTCCATTATGGTCTAGGTGATTATTTTGAAGTACTATGTACCTATGTTGTTTTGTCTTATTTCGGGGGTCTTTGTCTTGCCTTAGTAGCCTGGATAGTTCTTGTATTTTGTATTCTTTAAATTATTCTTCCTGTTCTAGGATGGTAAAGACTTAGGAAGTATAGTGGTATTGTGGAATGGGGAATATAGAAGTCCCTAAGGGGGGAGAGTCTAGGGTGACTACTAGAGTTATAGTTTTTGAAAGTAAGGTAAGGTTTTTGTCATGGAAAATTATTAGTAAAGGAATAAGTGATGAAAATCCTTTGTGAAATATTAAATAGTGCTAGATCTCTAGAAGGATAGATCATACCATGGGTATACAAGTCGTAGGCTTGAATGTTTGATTGGTAGATGTACTAATAGTTGTGTTGGGTATTTGAGAGGTTTGGAAAGACATGGTTTCATACAATGTTTTCAGGGTTTGATCATTCTATCATTTTAGGAGCTCAATTATAGGATGGAGATTTTGGTTATAATGATTAAACATGGTTTGTCCATGTCCTTTACTCACGATTCCCATATTATAATGGTGATGGAAGCAAAATAGTGTTTCGGTATATGGGTAAGGAGTAAATCCTGGTGGCCTAAGTTAGCTCTTTTGTGCTTTGGATAGGCTTGAACAAGGAATTGGTGGTGTATAGCTAGACTCAAGCTTTTATGGTCGTACGTCTTCATAAATTCTAAATCTAATTGGACTTGCTATTTAGCATGAGTCCATTCATCAAGTAATCTATGTGTTGTGTTGGGGTGAGGTGTGGATGGTCCTACATTCGTTGGTTGTTTTGGGTGGTATTGGTATCTCGAGTTCTTTGTTTTTTTCGGGAGGTATCGATGAGGATCTTCGATTAGTAAGTTCGCCAATTGCAAAAAAATAAGGTATGGCTTCGGTAAAGGTTCCAAAGTGGAACAAAAGGTCAGAGAAAGTCATTTGGGATGTGGAGGAGGACATAGAGTCTAAGAATTTGTGTTGGTTTTTCATTTTGAAAACCCATGCGTAGGGTATGTATTCTTTATCACATCCTAGTTTCTAACTTGGTTAAAGATGAGGAATGGTTCCTCTTGCATCTTTGTTCTAACTTAGTTAGAAGCCGGAATAATGGTGTTGGCGTGTAAATCGTGTTGGGGGTAAGTTATGACCTTCTCATCTCGGTCTGTGTTTTTGTCCTCTATTTCAGTTGGAGAAAAGTTTGATTGTTAACGTGATATCTCATCCTTGTTCTTACCCTTACCCATCATTTGAGGACGAATGATCCTAGTGGGGGAGACTATAACACCCTTGGAATTTGACCGTTGCAAAATTTCTTTTTTTGGACTCACAGACTTGATACAACTCAAGGGTACCATTCATACCCTTGAATATGACTTGTGGGATGGCTAGAGGGTTCACTTATACCCTAGGCTGTATATTGGGCTTGGCTACTACCAAATATATGACTCACTAGGGTACGAATTGTATAGGACCATACGAGTGGTGTAAGGTAAGTTATATGGTGCATGATTGTCTTGGTCTTGTGGAATCTGCCCATGGTATGGATGGTAGGTATGATTAGGTGTATCACTAGTACCTTTAGGAATGAGTTAAAGAGGTTTGAGTCGTACAAAAACTAGTTGGTAGGGTCTTGGCATGGTCTTAGGTATGAGTAGAGGTACCACTCGTACCCTAGGATACAGATTGTATAGGTGAGTCGTACCCTTGGATGTTGCTTATTAGTTAATTTTATGTCAAGGGTAGTTCAAATATTTCCTACTTCAAAACCCTTATGTTCTCACTTTATATAACCCTTGGTGGTCTTCCATAACACTTTTTAAAATTTTAAAAAAAACTCCAAATACTCTCTCAGACTTACTCTTGAAGATTGGAGGCTTGGGTTTCTTCTCTGTTCTTCAAAGGGCTCAAAGGTTGAGATTTCTTCTGTGAATCTTCATGTATAAGGCATGTGATCCTTCCCTCAGTGATAGTTTGAACTAAAGGCATATGTATTGTGTTTTAAACATTTAATGATGGATCATGAATGGTGGTTTTTGAAATATATGTTGACAGTCTTGATGCATACAGTTTGGTATTGGTTTAAACTATGTTTTTACATGATTTTGGTAATGGTTTTCATATGTAGTTATTGCTTAGTTATGGTTCAAAAAATTGGTCTTGAATAACCCTAGTTATAGTGGTTTATGCATTGGTTTTCGTCTTGGTAAATGTATCCCCTCAACATGTTCGATAAAATCCCTCAAAGAATGTTTTCACTCTATTGTTGAACTTTCATCAGAACTCTTGCATGGTTTGGTTTGGTAATGGAACCTTAAATGGATTTGGATGGTTTTGTATGGTATAAATAGTTTAAATGATATAAATGCTTTAAATGTTTGGCATGGTCTAAAATGGTTTGGAAATGGTTTTAAATTCTATAAATGGTCTACATAGTTTGGAAAGATTAAATGGTAAAGCCTCAGTGTCTATAAAAATGGTTATGCTTGGAACCCCCCAAGTGGTTTCATATGGTAAATAAAAGGGAACTTGGAAGTCCTCTTAAGCCTAAATATGGTTGGATATGGATAGTACCTCTATGTATGGTCATTATGACGATACCACCACTAAGTGGCCTTGGTTAATAAATGGTAAATAGATTGGTTGGTTGCTTGGTAATGGTTTTAACTAGGAAATATTGGAAGGATGTGTAGCAAAGTCATGTAAGGTTGAGGTCCCGAGGTGACAAAAATTAGAAATTGATACAATATTTTGGGGGATGTACTAGTCATACCGGATTTTCTTCCCTTGTCATGCAGATACACACACTGGGGCTTTTTCAGCAGGGGGAGCTGAACCCATATAGCCCATAGGTAGTTTAGAAAAGCAAAGATACACAGCTAATGTAAAGGTTTTAAATACACACTAAACCCAGTTCCCTTTCCCAACATTATTATATATGTGTGTATGTGTATGGTAGTATGTATCATGGATGGTTTTACTTGGTTTTATAAATGGAATTATTTTATCCTTATCCTGAGTGCATGCTAGTGTTCACCCACTAACTTATCTACTGGCGGTTGTATACCAACACTATGCAGAGATCGACCATTCTACTTCTCCTGCTTAGTGATCAGATTTGGGGAGAGTCAATGTTAGATTGAAGTGGTGATCTTCCATAGTTCGGAAGGCAACTACTTCATGTTAAGTTTTACTTTACATACTTCTTGTGTTTCGTAGACTTTGGTTTTGGCTATGGTCGGGAGCATGTCCAGACTAGGTACTCTTTGGTTGGTCTAGAGGCTTTGTATGGAAAACTATGGGCTTGGGTATGGTATGGGTTGCTTTTGTATATATGCATACATACATTGGCCTATTATCATGGTATTGGTTTATGGTTTCCGCATTGGTTTGGAAGGTTATTGGAAGGTTTGACTTGGTAGGGTTGGTCTCAGATATTGACTTATCCCAGAGTCACCACATGGTTGGATATGCTATCTTGTTATATGTTTGGACTTTAGCCGACTCAAGGTATGAATTTGGTTATTGGGTTGGAAAAGAGGGGCGATTCCCAGTCCTTGTGGGGCTTGGGATTGCCAATTACAACAAGGCCCTGGTTTGGGTCATGTCAGTAAGTGGTACCTACTCCTAGTAAATGCCCAAATAAGTGGCCCAAAACTTTGACTTTTTATCCTTTTATTTCATTTAGCATCTAAATCCTAATTTTTCTTCCATTTAGCATACAAATCCTAGTTTCCTGCAAAATCACTCCAAAAACACATCAAATCCAACAAAATAGTTATAAATAAATGCAAATATTTGAAGTATAAGAATCGTAAGTGCTATGAATTCATAGCATATCACTAAGGATGGGATTATGGTTGACCCGACAAAGATTGAGGATATTCATGATTGGGCTAGGCCGACATATCCAACCTAGGTTCATAACTTTATTGGCTTGGCCAATTTTTATAGATGATTCATTGATGGTTTTGTTATTATTTTATTACCTATGACTATATTGACTTAGAAGAAGGTTCCTTTCTGATGGTTCGAGGAGTATGAGTCATCTTTGGAAAGCTCATGCAGTTTTCTACCTCGACTTCTATTTTGGCTCTTTTCGTTGAGGTGAGGCGTGCATTATAATGATTCTGATGTTTGTTTTGGTTGTGTTTTGATGAAGTAGGGTCATGTTATTGCTTATACTTTGAGGTAGCTTAAGGTGTATGAGCGCAACTACTCCACTCATGATTTTTGAGTTGGCAGTGGTAGGTTTTATGCTTATGATTTTGAGGCATTATCTTTATGGTGTGCATTGTGAGATTTTCACAAATCATCGTAGTCTTTGGCATATTATAACCTAAAGAGATCATAATGCTAGGTAGAGTAGATCGATAGAGTAGTTTAAGGATTATGTCATCTCTATCATGTATCATCTGGGAAAGGCGAATATGGTAGTAGGCGCCTTGAGCCGAAAGGCATTGAGTATGGGTAGTTTGGTTTATATTTCAGCTTCTTAGAGGTCGTTGGCACGGGACATTCATCCCTTAGCCAACTTAATGGAGCGACTTGATATTTTATACCCTAGGAGGATTCTTACTAGTATTGGGGCGAGGTCCACTCTATTTGAGCAGATTCAAGATAACCAGTTTGAGGATAAGAGACTTTGCATCCTTCGTGGTAAGGTGTTGATTGGTGATTCCAAGAAGGCCACCATAGATTCTTAGGGTGTCTTGAGATTTGATACCCGCATTTTTGTTTGGTCCATTTTGTCTACCTGTCGATGACTTTGCATCCCTATTTTGAAGTCTTTGCTGGTTCAAATTGCCTACCAGGAAAAAACATCAGTCAAACGACCTTGTATGCAAATTCTCAATATTCTAACAACTCCAAAATGTCAATTTTAGGCTAGATAGACCTTTGGTTTGGGTCCCAAGGTAGCTGAACTCATTTCGAGCTATTGGTCAAAGGTTGAGAAAATAAAAAATGGACGTGGGACCTATTTTTTATCAAAATAACCTTGGATAGAAATTTTGATTGTGCCATTGAGTGCAAAACGTTGAATTTGATAGGGTAGTATATTCCTTTTGGATATATAGCATTCTGGATGAATCCCAAGGGGTTGGCGAGGACTTGGAAATATCCAAGTCTTACCTGGTGTAATGCACTCGCATCCACGAGTCTCCGACCACTTAAGTGATCTTTCCACCAATAGCAAGTATAGCGAATGCGACACTCGTATTGCAAAACCGACACCCATTTGCAGCGGACAGGTATTGTGTAAGCAATATCCTTTGTTGGAAATGTGACTTCTACCATTTTTGGCCAGGTATCTGATAGTGATCGACATATTGCGAGTGTGATTTCTGTCTACTTAGGAAGGGTATAAATACCCTCCTTTTAGCCCTCTTTACACCATTCTCACCCATCTTTAAGATATTTCAAACCATAAAAGAGGTAAAACTTATGGATAGAATTTGTGGGCAATTTCGTGGCTGGATAACGACTAATTGTGCAATTCTTCTACAAATTTGTGGTAAGATTTCATCATTTTCATGGTTGATTCTCCCATTTTCATCTAAAATCCTTAAAATCTTGGTGACTTGATATTAGCACCAATATATCTCAGGATTTACACATTTCAAGGGTATATATTCCTTGTCCATATAGAGACGTTGAGCTAGTTTGGAAACACTATTTTCATAAATGGGTCCCATATTGGAATTTTATGTAATTTTAGATCCGAAGCACAATAGTGCAAAATGGTATCATTGTTGTCGTTTTGATGAGTAAATTGTAATTTTTATAGTGTGGCACCTTGTATAAGCTTTTCAAAAGGGGAAATTGGTGATTTAATAGATTATTTGGGCTTTTTTGGCACTCATGTAGGCTAGATTTACCTACTTCATATATTGATATATCTCATAGTATAACTCTGATATTATGATAGTTGTGGGTGGGATTTAGATGTTGGAAGTGTGAACAAGGATATTTAGGTTAATTGGACCCTTAGGCTATTGTAAAACCTTAGAAATAGAGTAGTTAGCATAAATAGTCATGACAGGTGAATTGGGTTTCTTGGTATATAATTAGATTATAAATGCCTTAAATTACTTATGGTAGGTGAATTTACCTAGTTAATTTACCTAGTTACTCATATTAGGGTAGAGTTGTTCCTAATTGCTTAAACTATGGGGATGCCCTAGTTGCTATTATTCTAAGTAGGATTGCTTTAGTTTATCTTGTTTCAGGGAGGACTCATATCCTTAGGGCTAACAATGGCTTGCTTGACATCTAAATTAACTTAGATACCTTAGCCTAGGCCATGATAGAATTTGCTTAAGAGAATCTTCAGGGACTAAAAGTGGGCCCCTCTGACCGACCTTAGGCCAAGACTTGTGATAACCTTGTAGAACCTTTGCATTTGATATACTCTATAGATGGTAGGTTGACACTTGAGAGGGTGGAATAGAATCATTAACTATGTTAGTTTGGAATGAAAGGATGGATACAAATTTCGAGTATTGCGAATGATATTGTCTTTATGTGTAACTAATGGGATGGTTTATAAATATAATTTATGACTTATGCATGTGATTATGGGTATAATTCCCAAATTTAACTAATGGCTTGGCCTATTGATATGCTTAATGTTCAAATATCAGTAAGATTAAAGGTTATTGGCTTGTTAGAGGTATGACTTATATATATGTAATATCGCTCATGAATGTTATATGACTCATAATTATGGTTTGGCTCGTAGATAGAATATGGCCTAATGATGTAAGTAATGACTTGTAGATATAATGGCACATAAAGATAATGTAGTACATAGATACGATTAGTGATATATAGATATGGTTATTAATATATGTCTCGGATATGTTTAAAGACATGACTTATGAAAATTCGAATTTATATGAATTCCAACTATGCTAAAAAATATTGCTTATAAATATTAGTATTAATATGGTCTCCTAATATGGATAACAATATGGCTTATAGACATGATTATGGATGAGACTCGTGGTTATGTTTTCTTGTCCGATTGATAATTACGAGTAAATAGGTGGTCTATATTTATGAATTATTGGTATAATTCATTGGGTTTAGTTTATTGAATAGCTCACTAATATGGATAATTGATGCAGTATATAATTGTAAGTTCTAGTTCAAGTACGACAAAATTGATGATAATAATTATAATGTTTTTGAGTTCCGACATTTAGGATAGTTCATGATGTTGTACGGGATGGATGGTTCCTTGGTTATGGAATAGTAGTTGGTACCCTTTGGTTATTTGGTTATTATTGCCCTTGATTGTATCCTCCAGGATTATGGGGGCCAGCGTTGGATTCTTTTTTTCCGCACTTATTGGCTTATGG
This sequence comes from Capsicum annuum, assembly GCF_002878395.1. NCBI lineage: Eukaryota > Viridiplantae > Streptophyta > Magnoliopsida > Solanales > Solanaceae > Capsicum > Capsicum annuum. The sequence continues at coordinate 37,367,416 of NC_061120.1, read as the reverse complement.
GGGCCAATTTTATTGTTGTAATGGTATGATCCAGGTTTTCCTTTTACCTTCACTTAGTTTATGTTTTCTTGTATCTTATCATATTTATATCCTGATTTTGCTTAGCTAGTCGATGGTTCCTACTAAGTGCCCGTGGTTTTGTACATATAGTACACTTATGTATATTTTTTGTACAAATTCAAGTACTATTTGTCGCTGCTTATTTGCTAATCATGCAAAGTTGATTTTAGATATTGGGTGAGCTCTTGGAGACAGAGTTACCCTTTTTTCATTCTTGTTATCTATGTCTATTCTTTCGTTTTGAGACAGGTTGTATTGACTATTCTAGAACTTACGGTGTTTTAGTAGTTGTACTTACTTTACTAGGTTGTGGGATGGTTTTCTATGTTATGGCTACCTTGTAGACTATTTTGATTTTCTTACTTATATACGATTCAGATTTTCTATTTCACCGTTTTGGCATCTTCCACCAAGTTATCCCATTGTAAATAGCTCCGGGCTATGATTTAGCTTACCTTCTAGCGGGAAAGAGTAAGTGCTGTAATGACTCATAAATTAGATCATCACAATGTTCTCTTGAGGGAGGATCCACAGAGGATTCCTCAACCCATATACAACCAATATCCTGTACAAATATCAATAACTCCTCTCTAGTACATATATCGATAGAGGGATTTTAAAGATTTCACATTTTCTGTTGGAAAAAGCCAAAATTTCTAGCATTTCATGATGGTTCCAATTTTCATGATTGAGTATGATATGAGGATGTAATGCTCACAACCAACCAAAATGAGAATTTCCAATATCCAACAAATATACCAACCATGTGACCCAAAAATCCACTCAAGTCAGCCGACCATCCATGATACAAGATCAACCTACAAAGTCACAAAATAGCCACAAAAACATCACAAAATAGTCCACTTGAACTAGGCACAAACAACAATAAGAAAACAAACACAAAACACATGATTTGAAGTAGATAAATGGATAGATAGTTAGATAAATGAAGATGTAAATCATAAGAATCCTAAGATATATCAAATCTAAGGACCCTTAACACCTACACAAGACAATCACCTAACTCCTCTAAAGACACAAGAGGGACTTTACCTCCTCTAGCACCAACGTCTCAAGACAAAACACAACTCAAGTGATTCCACACTTGGTAGCCCTAGTTATGGTGGGGATGGGTTTTCCAAGCCCTGCTCTAATGTGATACACTCTCAAGAAAGAATCTTAGGTGTTACAAGTATTTTATTTCTTACATCAATAAACAACTGAGTATGAAATGAACCTGAAAGAGCCTACTATAGTTATTACAAAAGGAAGACAAAATGACCCTAATGCCCTTAATGTAAGGAGCTCCTATAGAGTGTAAGGAAAGGGCACAAAATGACCAAAACAACCTTAAGTAGAGTGGTAGTTTTGGAGTATTTTAAGGCTCTTCAATGCTCCAAAAACCGTGAGCCATTAAGTGTGGTCCAAAACCATGAGTCCTCAAGTCTTTAATGCTCTAAGAATTCTTCCATTCACGACCGTGCTTAATGGCATGCTCAAAATCGGTCCTGCAGGATTGTTCTTGTATATTCGAGGTGACCAAGTCTTGAGTCTCTATGTGTTGGCATCAAAAGATGTCATCAAAAGCTAAGTTGTCCATTTGGCTCATATCATCCTCCCCTTCTTATAAAGGATTCGACCTCGAATCCAAACCTTGAAAGAACAAAAAGAAGACAAACAAGCACCACATCCTCATGACACGAGGAAGAGTTAGCACAATAAAAAACATAAACATGCCAAGGAGGTACACACTTGAGATATAACCACACTTTCTTTGTTTTAATCACGATGAACTTAGTAAAAATATTACAAAGAAGTTGGCAAAAGAAATCACCATCAAGGAGGGTGGCTTAATTGAAAGTAAAGTCAATACAACACATAAAGAAATGCCACTCAAAAAAGTGGACCGACCAACAACTATATGTCTGTCACACCCTAAGAACTTACCGGGGTCAAATTGAAAACGTAACCAAGGTCTTAGGTATCGACCACTCTTACTGTCCCCTTAGGAGCCATCCTCAAAGTTGAGCATACCCTCTTTATCACCATTGGAAATATCATGAACAAAAAGAGGGTTGAGAAAGGTGTTCCACAAGTAAACTTCAAATAAAGAGTTCTCATGATGCACTTACTACTAGTTTCAAAATCTCTACTAGGAGTATACCCAACATAAGAAACACATAAAGAAGAAGTAGATGAAATTTCTAAGCACATATCACCTTATCTTTCAAAGGAAAAATCCTCACTTAGACACAAACAGCCACGGGAAGTAAAGGGAACATAAGAAAAACCATCTTTACCAAGACAATAACAATTCGAGTTTCCTAAACAATTGAGCACATCAAGGTCATTTCCACCCGATTGATCTTTGTCCACATCCTCACTAGTTGTTGGCAAATCATATACTAATGTAGACTCACCATTGTTTTCACAAGGTTCAACTAGTGTGCGAATACTATTGCCACTTAGTAATGGAACCCTAGTCAAGTTATAAGTGCTAGCACTAGATGGTCACAAATCATTCTGATGAGGAGAATCAATTTTGTCGTCTAAATGATCAGCTAGTGCTTGCGTACCTACAAAAAGAGTTGGGTCCTCATGCAACCTAATAATACCAAGAGTATCACCAAAGGAAGACTCAAGCTTCTCTACCCTAGGCAAAACCGCAACTACACCGACTTGGCTAGTACTAGCTAAAACACAACATTCTAAGTTCATAGGAGTATAGGGTATAACATTTTTACCTTGTAGCTCACATGAGCTACAGCCTTCCTCTTGATGTGTGTCTAGGTAGCCCACTTGCTCACTTTGACCTACCATACGACCCAACTTTTCATTTATCAAAGATAGGTCTCGGGATATAGTGTCAAGTTAAGCCAAAATGACATTGGTGACATTGTTGTCCATGGGTTGAGAGGTTGAAGCAGTGAGTTCCCTTGTAATTTTACCTAAAAAAAAGAAGAAAAAGAACAAGCCTACAAAACAAAACACAAGTTAGTTTGAAACAACCTCACCACACTCTTACATACTTGATTGTCTTACACTTGGATTCACAGGTGTTGCAAGTCAGCTTGTAGTTTGTGATGATTCAAGGGGTGAGTCTACTACTTCATCGGAATAGATTTATTTTTTTAAGAATCAAGGAAATAATATTCAAACTTGAACCAAGAAATACTATGATTTAAAAACAAGAAAAGCAAAAAAATAACGCTAACACAAAGAAACGTATTAAAAAAACTAATTTACAATTTAGTAGGTATTTACTAGTTGCCAATTAGAATAAGAACCAACAAAATGAAACTTATAATCAACAAAAAGTAACTAAGAATCCAATATTTCGAGCCAAAAGTGTTGGTATTGTAAGGAATTTGGTGATGTGGCGGTCCAGGATTGGTTGTGGTTTTTCTTTTTTGAAAGGTTCTTTTTTTTCAACTTTCAAATTTTGATTCTATTTTCAATTCTTGGAGTGTATAATTCAAACTAGGATAAGACAACAACAATATAAGAGCCCTTTTAACCTTTCAAAAATGTTTTACTTGTCTTACAACTTTTGGGAAAGACACCTTTTTGAGGGGCTGGTGGACTTTTTCTCTTTCGTACACCTAGGATAGTGTTCTTTCTCCCTTTTGGAAACAAGTATTTTGGTAGATATTTTTATCCCTCTTTTATTTTGGTAGGTATTTGGGACTTGTTTTCAAGACTAACAAATACTTCACTTCTTTATAAACAACACTATTGAAGAGTCTTCTTGCAACTAGAAATGAAGATTGGTCTAGAACAACAAGAACCTTCAATAGAAGTTTGAAAACCAAACCTCACGTGAAACTCCAAGAATAAAAACACACCTTTTCAAGCTTATAACCTACAACAAAATATCAAAAATAAAATTTCAAGCCAATACCTTCAAGTTTTCGAATCCAACAATAACAACACCATAATGCTCAAGTTCTTGAAATAGTAACAATAATACCAACAATAATGTAAAAGATCAACTTGGATTTAGACTCAAGGGTTTTAACTAAAACAAAACTAAAAATTAGAAACAACTAAGACAAGAAAAATATACCTATATCTAGTCTCAAATATTGGACAAAACAATAGCAACAACAGAATAATTTTTGGCCAAGAACAGCAATACTTAGAATACTGTATTTTTTATTATTCTACTAACCGAGCCCAAGATTGATCTTGTGGGAACAAAACCATCCTTAACTATGATATCAAATGATATGATATCAACCAACAAAGTCACAAAACAGCCACAAAAACATCACAAAACAGTCCAGTAGAACTAGGCCCAAACGGCAATAAGAACACAAACACAAAACACAAGATTTGAAATAGATAAATGGATAGATAGTTAGAAAAATGAAGATGTAAATCTTAAGAATCCTAAGATATATCAAATATAAGGACCCTTAACACCTACACAAGATAATCACCTAACTTCTACAAAGACACAGGAGGGACTTTACCTCTTCTAACACCAACATCTCAAGACAAAACACAACTTAAATGATTCCACACTTAGGGAGCCCTAGTTATGGTGGGGATGGCTTTTCCAAGCCCAAATCTAAGGTGATAAACTCTCAAGAGAGAGTCTTTGGTGTTATAAGTATTTCATGTCTTACATCAATAAACAACCAAGTATGAAATGAAACCTAAAGAGCCTACTTATAGTTATTACAAAATGAAGACAAAATGACCCTAATGCCTTTAATGAAAGGAGCTCCTATAGAGTGTAAGAAAAGGGGACAAAATGACCAAAAATCCCTTAAGTAGAGTGGCAGTTTTGGTTTTTTTATGTCTCTTTAATGCTCCAAAAATAGTGAGCCATTAAGTGTGGTCCAAAACCGTGACTCCTCAAGAATTTAATACTTCAAGCAATCTTCCACACACGGCCTTCCTTAATGGCATGCTCAAAATCGGTCCTCCATACTTGTTCTTGTATACTCAATGTGACCAAGTCTTGAGTCTCTATGTGTTGGACTCAAAATATATCATCAAAAGATAAGTTGTCCATTTGGCACATATCAATCCATGATCCAATATAATAGAGAAACCACAAGTAAAATATGAAAGGAAAAAGTCATGGAGTTGATGGGAAAAGACCCCATCTAAATTCGACGATTGATCTACTGATAAACTGGATTACTGAAATAAAAGCATGCCCAAGATAGATGAGGACTCACTACTAAATCTGCAACTGTTGACTAGATCTGTCTAAGTGCAGTCAGGAACCTAAACGTCTGAACCTATGATATGAGACATCATAGCACAAAGAAAGATATATAATGTAACTGAGATTTTCTAAAGCTGAGTACTGAGTTCTAATAACTGAGTAACTAATATATAAAATTTTTGATACCTAAATTATTGATACTGATTGACTGTGACTGACAGTCCTGATTCTGTAAAACTGAACTGAGCTCTATACTAGGGAATGAAACTAAAATTATGGGAGGTAATCATTGAACTGACATGCCCAAAATAAGATAAGAAAACTGATTTGGGGTCCAATCTGTAACCCCAATTGGAAGGGTGTTAGCACCTTTCCACGAGTACTAATAACTATTGTGGAGTCAGTCCTAACTAATGGGTGAACCCTGAGATCAGTCCTAAACTAGCAGGTGATCCCTGAGTATGTCAGTCCTATCTAATGGATGACATTTCATAACCTACATTGGCTACATAGTTTTGGAACTTAGTAATTGCTTCTAGGGACCAGTCCTAACTAATAAGTAAGCCCTCATCCCTAGGCTTGCTCGATGCTGAATCCTACTCCCAACTGAAAGACACTGAACTGATTATACTAAACTGGACTGGAATGATATTGAGTTTACTGAGTTTTCCTGAGATTACTAGGTTCTATAATTAACTGAGAGTACAACTGATCGTGACATGACTGACACTGTTCTGTAACTGACACTAGCTCTAGGTAAACATCTAGATTGTCGGGTATTAAATACCCAAGACTAGATAGCATCAAAAGAAAGGTATAGCATCATCTTTAATAACATAATAATGTTCACTTGGTAATAATTCATTCATAAAGGCATTTCACCATACACATGTAATGCATCAACTTGTACATGAATGGGGAATACATGCTATCATGGTTTAATGTCACTATTTCATTCACATAGGTATTTTGTCAAACACTTGTAGGACATAAGCTTGTACATATAATAGCATGTCATGATTTAATCATTTAATTCTTATAAACATTCTATCAATCACTTGGGGAGCACGATGTAATTTACATATTCATAGATAATATATGAGCTTGGCAACTACAATGTCCAACTTGAAATTTCATGGGTTTAACATGCTATTCATATAATTCCACCTAAATACTAATCTATTTTCATGAATCTTATCATAATTATCGATTGAAAACTACATTAACAACATAGATGCATTAATAACTTTGCAAATTAAAGGGTTTATCAAGATAATCACATATTTATCACACATGCAATTCAATTTCATGAACTTACACTTAAATCAGGGATTGAAACCCAACTAATATCATGAACATGAATTCACTATAATTCAAACATGGAAGTTCATAATTCAACAATCTTGTACTTTTAAAAATGGATTCGTGGACTCTAGGGGTGAAAGAAACCCATAGATGAACACCTAACAAACCTTAGAAGATTTTTTCTTCAAGGTTCTTGGAGGAAATTCTTAGGCTTGTTCTTGACTTCTTGAACTAGGATTTTTGCCTCTTTGATAGAGAATGTTTTATTCTTGAAGGAAAGAGAGGAAATAGTGAGATATTTTGTTATTTAGGGTGTAGATCCCGTGTTTAGGCTGATTAGGGGTTTTGAGAATTGACCAAACAATCCCTAAAATTAAATAACAGAAATTGGAAATCCTTATTTTTCACCCCAGTACGATGTAGTACAATCGTGCACGCTCACTAGAAAAGGAAAAATCGGAATTAGACTAATGGCACGACACGGCATCATCACGGTGCCTCACTGGATAAAAATTAGGCGTTAGCGCGATGCGCCATTATCTCAGAGCCACACTGGAAAAATGATATTTGGGAAATTGTCTTATGACTTGACGTGGTGGTATCGCATTGGCAATGACAATTTCCATTTGGACGGCCTCCGCAATACGCTATTTCACAAAAATGGCTCTAACACTTCACCCGGGAATCAGATTTGGGCGAATTTTATATCGTTGAAAAGCTGACTGAATTTCCTACACATTGGTGAGCTCTAAACTGGAAAAATACTGAGTATTTCAAAATTTTTATATTAGATAATTCATAGAATAAGACTTAATTTAAGCTAGGGAAATACGGGGCAGTATAATATCTCCCCCTTGGTAACATTCATCCTCGAATGAGACTGGTTAAGCTGAGACACACTAATAGACTGAGTTTACACATTAAACATGAATGACTAAAGAATGACTACATGACTAAAATTACTGACAATCTGAGTTCCCCTACTGAACATACAAATCTGATGCATGGAATACATGACTGAAGCTACTGATAAGCTGAGTTTTCATGCTGAATATGCATGAACAGGAACACGAGAACATGACTGAGTCTGAAACATGATACATGGAATGACTACCATGAACAGAATTGAGCCCTTGAATGCATAAAATGACTTGGGAATAGTCATAGATCTAAGATTAGAATAAGAGGGTCAACTTATGAGTACCCATTACTCCAAACTAGATTCATTACATGAAGAGAAATTGGAAGGTTTAGGATATGAAAGCTCAGAGTTTACAGTACATCTCCTCTTTGGGACATTATGTCCACCGAAGAATGTTGACTTGGCTGAGATACTGAGAAAATACTAAGAGGATGCACGAGGCAGCTACAAACTAATTCGTGACTAAATATCTGGGATATGAAACTGAGGCATGATACATGAATTGGGATAAACTCGTGAATACTTGTTTGTTCCATTTTGGTCTAGGAAGACTAGATAGAAAGATGGGAAACCATCCGAACTTATCTGCGTGACTACTAAACTGCATTTCTAGCTTTACGGACTAACTCTAACTGAAAACTTATTCTTAACTTAAGTATTTCTTTGACATTCTTCCTATAAGGTTCTAATGAATTTAGGGAGTAAGGAATCCTTATATGGTCTGAATAAAACATCTAAATAAGAAACCCCAATATAGCCAAAAATTCTATAATAGGGGCACTGATAACCCTTCCTATTGAGGTCTAAGGAATAGAATATTTATATCACGGATTTACCAAGAGGTCTAAACTGAAGATATACATGACATAGTCTAAATTTAACTAATCATTAGGAACGTAGCATGAGTCATGGGAACTGAGCATACTGTGATGTATGAGTACCTGAGTCATGAGCTACATGACCTGAGTTGGAGTTTCTATATTTCATTGAACATGATTCTTTATACATAGTTAACTGGAACTCCTTTTACTAGGAACTATAAGCGTACCTGATTTTTGATATCGTACCCGAATATGAGCTAGGATCATAGAGCTAACATGTAAGGCATGAGTACTGACATTACTGACATTACTACTAAAATATGAAAGCCTGACTTGGTTACGTGTTCTAACATCTTCCCCTTAGCTTAAAGTCATCATCCTAAAGTTATGAACCACTTAATTAACAACTCTAAACTAGATTGTTGCCACTTTACTCTAAAGTATGGGGTAGACACTAAGGAGGGCTCTGCTAATATTTCGGGAATGACATCGAAGTTGATGACAAAATAGAGGTTACAAAGAAAGTAAAGGCTCGGGATCTAACAAGGCCTAAACATAAAGATGAAAGACTCATAATTTACCCATAACTATGTTTGGAGGACTTCCCTGATCATTGCAAGACTGAAGTGCATAAAATCAATTCTAGCGTTAACCACTAGTGGTACTGGAAATGGCACCCTACTGAGTCAGGCGATCGGATAGAACTAGAGGATGACTGTGCTGACTTCGCAGACCAGCCTTAGGACATTCTCAAACTTTGTGACCTGACTCGTCATATCCAAAACATACATCACTTTAAGATTTACACATACCTAGGTGACTCTACCACATTATTCGCAAAGTGGATTGGCACAACCACTGCTCACACTACCCTAGGTTTTGGAGCATTACACCTTATTTCAATGGTCATTCCTGAACTTTGGTACTAGTGCACTAGCTGAAGATAGAGCTGGAACTAAAGACTTTAGATGAAATAGGGAATGGTTACCGCCTTCTGAATTAAGCTGAGGGACTGGCTCTCTTATTCTCTCTCTCCTTCTTCTTAAGCTTCTGCTTCTTAATCTATTGAGAATGGACTATAAGCCTAGATATGTTTATCTCCTTAATTAACATTGCATTCCTACACTCCTTAACCCCGCTATCAGATATCCCTGATACAAACTTGCTTATTCTAGACCTATTATCTGCTACTACATGCGGAGCATACCTGGCTAACTAAGTTAACTTAAGGGAATACTCTTTCATGCTCATATTGCCCTGTCTGAGATTGATGAAATCTAATACCTTAGTTTTTCTCAGCTATAAGGGAAAGAATCTATCTAGGAAGGCCGTAGCAAACTCTTCCCACTCTATGGGCTTTGCATTTGTACCCCTTTCTACCTTTCACTACTTATACCACATATGACCTATATCTTGTAGTTGATAGGAAGCTAACACAACACTCTCACTAGAAGTAACTCCCATGATCTATGTGACTTTCTAAACCTGATCGAGGAACTTCTGTGAGTCCTCTTCTCACTTGGATCCTAAGAATAGGGGAGGGTTCATTTGGGTAAAGTATCGAATCTTAGATGAAGTAGTATTAGCCACTAGGGTTGGCTGGAATAACTACTGGCCATTTATTTTTATTTGCTATGGAATTGGCTAGAGAAGTGAATATATCTCTGAATTCTGCATGAGAGACATGCTCGTCCTGGGGATCTACCTGAACAGGATGAGGTGCTAATTGATTTTTGGTTCTCCTTTCGTTAGTCCTTTTGGGAGCCATAATATGTAAATAAAAAGGAGAGAACAGATTAGACTGAGAGTTTTACTTGAGCTCAGACTCACTCACACGATATGAATACAAAAACAAGGGAAACTTTCCCTAAAACTTCTTATAGCCTTCTGTCCATAAGTGCAGCGTGCTACACACCCATGCACAAGACTTTACTAGATATGTCTTTCAGATTCCCTAAGACTCTATTGAACCTTAGGCTCTAATACCAAGTTTTTAATGCCCCAAGTCTGTACCCTGGATGCTATATGGTACTGATAATCCCATAGCACCATAAGCTAACCTATGACTCATATCTGTTGTGAGCACTGAATAATAATACTGAAATAAATTTGAAATTAGGCTGAATTGCCATAAGGTTCAAAGATCTAAATACTGGTAAATGATAACATCTTGTAAAAACATCTAAAAAATAAACACTATCTGTACTGGTCTAGTCTGAAAGCCTCTAACCAAACTATCTGAATATGGAGTTGAAGGGACAAGCCCTCAACTAACTCTTACTACTAATCTACTGATAAACTAGATGACTAAAATAAAAGCATTCTCTCGATAGATGAGGACTCACTACTAAATCTATAATAGCTGACTGGATCTGTCTTAGCGCAATCAGGAACCTAAGCATCCAAGCCTATGATATGAGATATCATAGTGAAAAGAAAGAGTATTCGATTAGTATATGGAATGTACTGGTATTCTAGATGAGTAAGGTTGAATGCAATGGTTTATATGCATGAATAGTAACTAACTGAATGATCTAGAGTAACTAAATATAAGATTACATGGATAAATGATACTACTGAAATCACTGAGTATGTAATACTGTAGACATATATAAATATATATTGTAACTAAGTTTTTTTGAAACTGAGTTATGATAACTAAGTAACAAATATCTAAAGTTATTGATAACTGAATTACTAATATTGATTGACTTTGATTGAGTACCTTAATTCTGTAGAACTAAACTAATCTCTATATTAAAGACTAAAATAAAAACTGTGGGAGGTAATCATCTAATCGATACACCCAAAATAAGATAAGAAAACTGAGTTGGGGTCCAATCTATATCCCGAATTGGAAGGGTTTTAGCACTGTTCTACGAGTACTAACAACTATTGTGGAGTCAGTCCTAAATAATGGGTGACCCCTGAGATCAGTCCTAAACTAGCAGGTGATCCCTGAGTACGTCAGTCCTATCTAATGGGTGACATCTCATAACCTACGCTGGCTACATAGTTTTGGAACTTAGTGATTACTTCTAGGGACCAGTCCTAACTAATAGGTAAGCCCTTATCCCTAGGCTCGCTCGATGCTAAATCCTACTCCTAAGTAAAAGACACTGAACTGATTATACTAAACTAGATTTGACTGATACTGAGTTTACTGAGTTTTCCTAAGTTCTGTTATTGATTGAGTTCTACTTGTATCTATAATTAACTAAGAGTACTACTGATCGTAACATGACTGACACTGTTCTGTAACTAACACTATCTCTAGGTAAACATCTACATTGTCGAGTATTAATGTAATGCCTCAAAAAAAATTTTTGTTAAGATCTCGGATAAAAATGTGTTGAATTCTATTCTTTATCGTGATTAATAATTTTTCTATATGAAATTTTTGGATATGCAACCCATCATCGCGTAGAGCATCGAATAAGCTTTCCAACAATATATGGATCATCCAAAATAGACACTCGAGCAATAAGTTATGATCATTCCGATCTAACCGTGAATAGAGGTGAACAGTAAATGTGCAGGAAAAAAATACTAAGGCTAGGCAAATTTTAGGGTCAAATTCAAACGATCATAACTCATTATACATAATGATCTGGGTGAGCTACTATACATCAACAAAAATCTATGAAAGTCCTCTTTCCAATGAAATTGGTTTCATCCAATTTGGCCATCGAAGCAAAAAGTTATGGTCGATCTACTTTAGTCTATCAAAATAGTCCAGCAAAGGACAAATTTAACATTATTTGATTTTTAAGGGTATTTTGGTCATTTCTACTCCAATCCATCCGGGTAAACCTTGGATTTAAGTCCATTAAGAGCATTCAATAGCTCATTTTTCTCCAAAATTTCCTAAGGCTCAAATCCCAACCCTACTACTCCAAATTTCATCCTTCTATGTTTCTTGATTGAACCGTAGAAATTTCAAATTGATTTGGGATTCGAGTTGATCATCTTAAGGGATTTGAGAAGCACCCTTTATTTTCATGAATAATGTTCCAAAGTTAGAAGTTCATATTCATCTTCCATTTTTAGGTATGTGGGGCTTTGAACAAGATTATCCTTTCGATTTTGTGCCCGGTATTTTTGTTGAATTGCATTGACATCAGATTTTACATATTTTACCATGAATTGGAAATATGATTTTATATCTTATATTATTGTCCATGAGCTATGGGATTATGTCATCCAATATGTGTATGATGTTGAGATGGAATTATGTCCAAAAAGTATTTGATTATGAGAGTATGATGATTTAATTTGTTAAGTTTTGATTTATACTATCATTCCACTATTTCCTTATTATGAATTTATAATTTATATTGGAAATTCTATATCCCTACTATGGGTTGATGTCTCAAGTACCTTTAAATGAGAGTTGGATGGCAAATTGAGAAATGTTGATATTGAAGTTGCAATGAGTCTTGGTATTTTCTGGATAATTTTGATAAGTTAAATTGTTGAAAATATTATGTACTGTCTTCATAGCCTTGTCCAAATGTTGAGTCGGTTATGGTTCAACGCATTGATACCTTGTTGATGTTGAGGAAGTTTAAAATATTTTGAGCTAAAATATGTTGAGTTAGGAATCCACAAATTTATATGATTTGATAAATGAGAAAGAGATTTGATTTCGTCTTTATGATAGACCTTTGTGATGTTTTGGTGGATTTCCTAACGCGTTCTGAGCTTGTCGGGGAGTAGTACTTAGCACCGAGAAGGAAATTTGGTATTTCCTCAAAACTATGTGCCACCGTAGGGTTGTTTGATGATGATATTATTAGCTAGAGAGCTTGATTGTGATTATTGCAGTTTTAAGGTCGTACTCCCTGGCAAAGAGTATGACGCTCCCGCCAATGGGGGTTTCAAACATTAGTATTCCACGTAGCTCATGTGGGGTTGTCGTTTATAGGAAACTCCCCTATCCATAAGAGTCATGATTATTAAAATACCGAGTCACTTTGAGTTTTAATGTGGTAAGTCAAGTTGCCTATGATGATCTATGATGATTTATGAGGTTTTTCTCCTATATTTCCTATCTAAGATGTTATGAGTTGCATGATTCAATGTCACTCAATCCAGGTGTGTTATTATGGTCCGTATGTACATTTTTACAAAATTTATGATATCATTTATAATTTGCATGCGCCCCCACTTACTCAGTATGTATCTTGTGCTGACCTACATATTTCTCTATGGGCTACCTTCTTACCATGATGTAGGTTCAGGTACTCAGCCTCAGCCGCGATAGTGATATTCGAGTGCCTCATCTACATTCCTTTAGTGGTGAGTCCTCATGGTTTGAGGACTAAGTTTCTAGTTTTGGTGCTGTTGTTTTGTGATCCCTTTGGTCTGTTGAGTCAGTTGGGGGTTTGTCCTAATGGCTCGTTGATTTTGCTGTATAGAGGCTATGTCAGACTAGTGTATTGTTGGGTTGGTTTGTGTATAGACATTCCATATATGTACGGTCTAATGATATTCCTTTCCATGAACAATGTGATATGATATGTACTTATATATATATCCTTAGCGTAGCATGTATGTTGTTGTGTTGGAACCCAAGGGTTGTGTTTTGGCTTAAAAGGTTAGCTTGAGGCTACGTTTAGCCTTAGGCACCGTGTGGCATCTTGGGATGATATTTTAGGTTGTTACAAACTTGGTATCCAAGCCTAAGGTTGTGACGAGTCCTAGGGAGTCTGACAAGTCGCGTTACGTAGAGTCTTGAGCATCGGTGTGTAGCGTGCCACACCTATGATCAAGAGGCTGCGGGGTATTCTAGGAAAAGTCATTTCTTTCTTTCTACAAGAGTCTATCATTCTTACAACTATTTCCTTCTGTTGTTAATTCGTGCGTTCTTATGATAGAAAATGCCTCCATATGGAGCTCGCAAAAACAACAACCAACCTCAACTCGTTGATTCATTACATGAGATGGTATCCCATGCCAAATTTTGGGCAGCTTTTCAGATGCTAACCCAGGTAGTTATCGCCATTACTTAGGCCAACGCTCCACCTCTGCAGAAAAATAATTCAGCAGCAGCATAAATTTATGACTTTATCCGGATGAATCCGCCAGAGTTTCATGGGTCGAGAGCAGGTGAGGACCCGCAGATGTATGTTGATGAAATAAAGAAAATTACCTAGATTATGCATGTGACCAAGGAAGAAAGTGCGAACCTGGCTTCTTATCGGTTGAAGGATGTTGCCTATGACTGGGTGTAGATGTGGAATAAGGGTAGAGAGGAAAATACCACTCCGGTGACTTGGCAATTGTTCAAAGACACTTTCTTGGATAGATTCTTTCCTCTTGAGTTACGGGAAGCTAAGATAGAGGATTTTATGAATTTGAGACAAGGCTCCATGTTGTTTAAGGAGTATTATCTTAAGTTTAATCAGCTATCGAAGTACACTTCCAATATGATGGCTAACTCGAGGACTAGTATGAACAAGTTTCTAACTAGGGTGTTGAGTTATATGGTCAGAGAATGTAGATCTGCTATGATCAATAGGGAGATTGATCTTCCTAGGTGAATAAGCACCCCGAGGAGGAACTGGATGGGCTGCGGGAGGCGATGCACTGGTAGCCTGACTCTGGGGATGGGTATCATGACTCTACTGTCTGGCATACGGGCAGTTTCTAAGTATGTGGCCCAACTTGCCACAACCAAAATAGCCCCGCTGCCCCATATAACACTCTCCAAAATGGTCTTTACCATAATTAGCACACGAAGGAGGATGAGGCCAGTTGCTTACATTGTCTTGAGACCTGGAAGGTACCAACCTATTCTCGAGCTCCTGCCTGCCTCGATATATAGGAGTACTAGCTGAGGAAGGCACAAGTATAAATGGACGTCTCTGAAACTAAGGGCAACTCCCTCCGGAGAATCTAGTTTGACCAGACCCTTGGGTATGGTTGAATTTGATATCATTTTGGGTATAGATTGGCTTCACTCATGCTATGCGTCTATTGATTGTCATGCCCATATGGTCAAGTTTCAGTTTCCTGATGAACCTATCCTCGAATGGTCCGAGAGATCTGTGATTCCTAAGGGTTATTTCATATCCTATCTCAAAGATAGGAAGTTGATTTCCAAGGGTTGCATCCATCATTTGGTTTGGGTTAAAGACACTAAGTCTGAAACCCCGACCATTCAGTCAATTAATGTTGTTAATGAGTTTCTTGATATCTCTCTAAAAGATCTCCCTGGAGTACCTCTTGATAGAGAGACAGAGTTCGAGATTGACCTTCTTCTCGATACTCAGCCTATTTCCGTTCCTCCATATCGCATGGATCCCGCAGAACTTAAAGAGTTGAAGGAGCAATTGAAAGATCTTTTAGAAAAAACCTTTATCAGACGTAGTGTGTCCCCATAGGGTGCACCTATCCTGTTTGTGCATAAGAAATATGGTTCTTTGTGGATGTGTATTGATTACCGGCCTGGCAGCTTAATAGGGTTACTATCAAGAATAAATATCTTCTTCCATAAATTGATGATTTATTTGATCAATTTCAAGGTGCGAGCTACTTTTCGAAGATAGACCTCGGATTCGATTATCACCAACTTAAGGTTAGGGAATGTGATATCTCCAAGACAGCCTTCCAAAACTATTACGGTCATTTTGAATTTCTTGTGATATCTTCTGGGTTAACTAATGCTCCAGCGGCTTTCATGGATCTTATGAACCGTTTATTCCGTCCACATCTGGATTTATTTGTAATAGTGTTCCTTCATGATATTCTTATTTACTCCCGAAGTGAGGGTGATCATGCGGGTCATCTCCGAGTCTTGTCGGAAACTCTTCGAACTCATCGGTTGGATGCTAAGTTCAGTAAGTGTGAGTTCTGGATAAACTCTGTCGCCTTCTTGGGTCATGTTGTTTCTTCCAAAGGTATTAGAGTTGATCCTCAAAAGATAGAGGCTATAAAGAGTTGGCCTAGACCTATTTGTCCTTTTGACATCTGAAGTTTCTTGGGTCTAGTTGGTTATTATCATCGTCTTGTTGAAGGGTTTTCATCATTCCGTCTCCTATGACCCATTTGACCCAATAGAAAGTGAAATTCCTGTGGTCTAAATCTTGCGAGAAGAGTTTTCAGGAGTTGAACACTCGACTCACTTCAGCCCCTGTGTTGACTTTGCCTAAAGGTGTTGATGGTTTTGTGGTGTATTGCGATACTTCCAGAGTCGGTTTGGATTGTGTATTGATGCAAAAGGGCAAGGTTATAGCTTATACTTCCAGGCAGCTAAAGCCTTATGAGAAGAATTATCCTACCTATGACGTTGAATTAGCTGTCGTGGTTTTTGCTTTGAAAATCTGGAGACATTATTTGTATGGTGTCTATGTCGACGTCTTCACGGACCATAGGAGCTTGCAGTATGTATTCACCCAAAAGAAGTTGAATCTTATGTAGAGACGATGGCTAGAACTATTGAAATATTATGATATGAGCATGATATATCATCCGAGCAAGGCCAATGTAGTAGTCGATGCCCTTAGTCGGAAGTCCATGGATAGCGTAGCACTTGTGGAGATTGGTAAGAAGAAGTTGGCCCATGAGGTACATCGTTTGGCTAGATTGGGGGTTAGGTTTTTGGGTGATGCTGAGGGTAGTATAGGAGTACAAAGCGGTTCCGAATCCTCTTTAGTTTTGAAAGTGAAGGAGAAGCAAGACAGGTATCCTACCTTGGTCAGGTTAAAAAAGTCAGTTAAAGACCAAAAGGTAGAGGTTTTCTCCCAAGGGGGAGATGGCATTTTGAGACTCCGAGAAATATTATGTGTTCCTGATGTTGATAACTTGAAGCATAGGATTATGGCAGAAGCGCATGGTACATGATACTCTATCCATCCTGGTGCTACTAAGATGTACCATGATTTGCGAGAAATCTATTGGTGGAATGGTATAAAGAGAAACATAGAAGAATTTATGGTGAAGTGTTCCACGTGTCAACAGGTTAAAATAGAGCATCAAAGGCCCTGTGGCGTGATGCAATAGTTTAGCATTCCTACTTGAAAGTAGGAAGAAGTGAATATGGACTTCATAGTTTGTTTGCCTCCTTCTCATCGCCATCATGATTCGATTTGGGTTGTCATAGATCGGTTGACGAAATTAGCTCATTTCTTTCTTATGCATTCATTGTATATAGCTGAAGATTATGATAGAATATATATTTAAGAACTTGTCAGACTTCATGGAATCCCTTTGGCTATTATTCCTGACAGAGGTACTCAGTTTACCTCTCAGTTTTGGAAATCTTTCCAGAAGGGTCTCGGTACCCAAATTTGTTTATGTTTTGCTTTCCATCCTCAAACAGATGGTCAGGCTGAGTCGACCATTCAGACGTTAGAAGATATGTTGAGGGTTTATGTGCTTGATTTTAAAGGTACTTGCGATGAGCACTTAGCATTAATTAAGTTTGCTTATAATAACTATTTTCATGCTACTATTGGAATGGCCCCGTCTGAAGCTTTGTATGGTAGAAGGTGTAGATCGCCCATTGGTTGGTTTGAAGTTGGTAAGGCTGCTGCGACTGGACTAGATGCGTTGTTCGAGACCATGGAGAAGGATAAGTTAATTCGGGAAAGGTTGAAAACAGCCCAAAGTCGTCAAAAATCATACACAGATGTAAGGAGAAAAGACCTTGAGTTTGATATTGGTGATTTAGTGTACTTGAAAGTTTCACCCATGAAAGAGGTGAAGAGATTTGGGAAGAAAAGGAAACTAAGTTCCCATTACATTGGTCCCTATAAGATTGTGGATCGCATTAGGAAGGTAGCGTATAAGGTTGAATTTCCCACGGAGTTATCTAACGTCCATCTGGTTTTCCATGTTTCTATGCTTAAGAAGTCTATTGGTTATTCTGTTGTGATTGATCCTTCCGAAAGCTCGGGTTTTCAAGATAGTCTTTCATATGAAGAGATTCTGGTTGAGGCTTTTGACTTTCAAGTTTGTAGGCTAAGAAACAAGGAAGTTCCTTTAGTTAAAGTGCTTTGGAGAAATCAATCCGTGGAGAGTGCTACTTGAGAAGCCGAAGCGGATATGTGCGCCAAATATCCCTACCTCTTTCCTACGAATCCTGAGCATGTCAAAGGTATCATTCTCTTTTGATTTAATCCTTATTGCTATGTTTATCTTGGCTTGTGTGTTTTCTACGATATCCAAAAGAATATAGAATGGAGTATATGCTTGGGCAAGATGATTTTTCTCTATATACTCATTTTCATAGTAGTCTTAACCTACCTATCAACATTCGAGGATGAATGTTTCCAAGGGGGAGATGATGTGATGCCCCGAAAAAATTTTCCGTTAAGATCTCGGACGAAAATATGTTGAATTCTATTCTTTAGCATGATTAATAATTTTTTTGTGTATAATTTCTGGATATTCAACCCTTCATCGCATAGAGAATCGAATAAGCTTTCCAACGATATGTGGATCATCCAAAACGGACACTCGAACGATGAGTTATGATCATTCCGATCTTACCATGAATAGTGGCGAACAGTAAATGTTCAGGAAAAAAATACTGAGGCCAGGTGAATTTTATGGTCAACTTCAAATGATCATAACTCCTTTTACATAATGATCTGGGTGAGCTACTATATATCAACAGAAATCTCTGAAAGTCCTCTTTCCAATGAAATTAGTTTCATCCAATTTGGCCGTCGGAGCAAAACGTTATGGTCAATCTACTTCAGCCTATCAAAATAGTCCATCAAAGGACATATTTGATATTATTTAATTTTTAAGGGTATTTTTGTCATTCTCACTCCAATCCATCAGCGTAAACCATGGATTTAAGTCCATTAAGAGCATTCAATAGCTCATTTTTCTCCATAATTTCCTAAGGCTCAAACCCCAACCCTACTACTCCAAATTTCATCCTTCTATGTCTCTTGATTGAACCATAGAAATTTCTAATTGATTTGGGATTTAAGTTTATCATGTTAAGGTTTTCGAGAAGCACCCTTTATTTTCATGAATAGAGTTTCGGAGTCGGAAGTTCATATTCTTCCTCCATTTTTAGGTATGTGGGGCTTTGAACAAGATTATCCTTTGGATCTTGTGCCTAGTATTTTTGTTGAATTACATTGACATGAGATTTTACATGTTTTACCATGAATTGAAAATATGGTTTTATATTTTATATTATTGTCTGTGAGCTATGGGATTATGTCATCTGATATGTGTATGATGTTGAGATGGAATTATTTCCAAAAAGTATTTGATTATGAGAGTATGATGATTTAATTTATTAAGCCTTGATTTATACTATCATTCCACTATTTCCTTATTATGAATTTATAATTGATATTGGAAATTCTATATCCCTACTATGGGTTGATGTCTCAAGTACCTTTAAATGAGAGTTGGATGGAGAATTGAGAAATGTTGCTATTGAAGTTGCAATGAGACTTGGTATTTTCCGAATGGTTTTGATGAGTTAAATTATTGAAAATATTA